>NC_081171.1:12142733-12332733 GCF_012432095.1 Onychostoma macrolepis
TGTTTCAGCTTCTCTGGCAGGCACTGAGCTAACAGGTGGGGATTACTTCTGCCAAAACACTGCTATTACTATTTACTGTAACTAGAGAACACACACTTGAGTGTGTCTGTGTGTGTGCGTCATTCCCCTTAAGAGTTTCTTCTTTTTGACCTGAAATATTACAGGAGAACACTAAGAGTAGCCGCACAGATAGGCCCAATGGTTCTTTTTAAATCAGCTTCCTGTGCTAGAAGTGAATTGATATACAGAAGTAGTTTCATAGTGGTTGGACATAATAGAGTAGGACCCGTTACACTGTCTCTTCTTCTCTCTTTCTCTTTCCTACCTGGGCCTTGTTCAGATGTTTTATGTTTATACACGACCCACGCATATTTCCGCATGAATTGAAACGCCCATCATTCATGCATATGCCAGTTTCTTTTTTGTTTGTTTATGAAATAATTTGTTCATTATTTCAGTTGACAGTACAAGTGCAATACTCTCAGCTGCATTTAATACAATGTTTTAACAAAAAACATTTTACAGAGTCCTGCAGATATTTGATAAAATAAGTGCAGAGAAAGTGGAAAAAGTCTGCAGATTCAGTCTGGGCCTGAACATGAGGGAAAAAATCACTCCTTCATCCAGTCACTCAGAATGAATGTGTCTGGATTAAAAAGGAAATGGTTAAAGCGTGCATATCATGGAAAACAGGCTTTTACTTGCTCTGGTGAAATTGCAGAGTTTGATTTACTGCACAAGCTCTGTTTGTACGGGGCCAGTTTTCTTTCCTGAGGTCAGGTAAATTTGTGTTGCATGCATACTTTGTGATTTTAATCAAACATGTTTTTTCACCTTTACGATCTGTTAAAAATTATAGGGTAAATTTTTTTTTTTTTTTGGCTCACTCATTGTTAGAATAGGAGGAATGTCAATGATAGTAGTCAATTATTTTTTTACAGTGCTAATCGTTTATTTTGATCATCATTGAATACTGATTTAAAGCAACATTTGTCACAATACCTGGTGCATCTTCATTAAAGAATTAAATGATTTGCAAACTTACTGAGTAAAATAAAACGCTCATCTTTATGAATAAATTAATTAAAAGATTGTTCACACTAAAATGAAATTTCTTTCATTGTATGGACAAAAAAAAAAAAAAAGCAGAAAAACAAATAATTTGTTGTTTTCCATGGAAAGACGTACAGGTTTGGAATGGCATAAGGTGTGTAAATGATGACAGAATTTTAATTCAGAGTGAGCCTTTTGGTTGATCCCATTAATACCAACTCATATGAATCAGTACATGAGATGAAAGTTAATAACTTTATTATTTTCACTTGCTTGGAAGTTAGCCAATCATAGCAGAAGTTCTTTGGAAGTCTTAAAGGTACAGTACGAAAAACAGCCTAAGGATGGAAGCGGGTGGAAAATAGTCATCAAAAACTAAATTATGGTGCAAGAAACCTTTAGCAACCAATATAAGTTGACTTCAGAGGGAAATAATAATAAAATGCCACAGAAGTGTGAGATATGACCCCCTTAAACCCAGAGCGGCGCAGTAAGGCTCAGTCAGGAGCAGCGAGTGTGTTTGTCTATATGTATGAAGAAAGAGAGAGAGCTGAACTTACAAAAAGTCATCACTAAGCAACAGACGTGATGGAGTGGCTGCCATTCTACAGGTCACAAATGAGGAAAGGGGGAGAAAATAGCACTGAGAGGGAGGCAAAAAAGGGGTGCTTTATAAATGAGCTGGTGCATGTGGAAACATTGGCATGGTTCTCTTTAAAGATTAGTGGAGCAGGAAAATCCTGCTGCCGGTGGAGACCGATCCCCCTGGATTAGATCAATTTTACACACCTTTACCAGACTTATGACACACACACACTTAAGCACACAAAGTCTGAGCTATCATCCTTCTTTTAAGTTGGCCTTTCGCCTTCTGCAGTGGAACTTTTAAGCTGCTGATCTTTCTCCCGTCACTTTTTCAAAGGATTAAAACTTCCCGCACTAATCTACGGTGGCCTGCAGGTCCCGTTTCTTTCCGAACAAATCCAGGCGCAGCTGGATCCAGGCGCACTTTTTCCCTGAGTTCCCCGAGTTGGGCTGAAAGCGAGGGCGATTCCTCTGGCCGACACAAGTGATTTGCTGAATGTCAGTTCACACTCTGGCCTGGAGCTAAGGAAGGAGCATTAATGCTTATTAGCTCTCTGAAAAGGAGGTTATTAAATGTCCCGGGTTCAGTAATGAGCTCAGCTTTAGATTCATGATGTTGAAACAAGCACAAGAAGAGATCCATCCTCATTATAGAAGAAGAAAGGCAGGAGGAGAAGAAAAAAGACAGAAAGGGGAGAGAGTAACAGAGAGAGAGAGGCAGAATGTTTAGATTCTTATTCATATGTAATATTACACCTTTTTTGGTTGGATTTCAACTTTTAGTTTCATAAACAAGTCTTTTGGTAATGTCAAGAACACTCACACTGTGTGGCATGTGGGTGATCCTTCAATTCAGCCACTTTTGACTACTTGAGATGTGGAAAAAGTATACTTTTATCTATGTAGTTTTTAATTTTTTTTTGTTTGCTGTAAGATTGCCAGGATTTTAATGTTGTGTATGTTGGTAATATGTGATAACTGACATTATTATTCTTATTATTTTTAAAGTTGGACAGCAAGTAGACAATAGTCAATTTAGTCAAAATAGTCAAAGATTTTTAAATGTTTTGAATGGCTGCATTTGATCAAAAATACACTAAACACTTTTCTCTTTTTATATATTTAAATAATTGTAATTTATTCCTGTGATACTCCAGTCTTCAGTGTCACATGATTCTTCAGAAATCATTCTAATATGCTGATTTGGTGCTCAAGAAACATTACTTGTTATTAACAATTAACAGTTGTTCTGTTTAATATTTTGTGTAAACCATGATACATTTGTTCATGATTCTTTGATGAATAGAAAGTTCAAAAGGACAGCATTTATTTTTTTTGTTTTGTCACAATGTAAACACCTTTACTGTCTCTTTCGATCAATTTCATGCATTCTTGCTGAATAAAAATATTAATTTCTTTAATAAAGTCTTATTGATACCAAACTTGCTGAACAGAAGTATTAAGTTCTTTAATAAAATCTTATTGATACCAAACTTGCTGAATAAAAGTATTAATAAAATCTTATTGATACCAAACTTTTGAACAGTAGTGTGTATGCTGTATAGACAGTATATTTAATTGTACAGGGTCTTAGGGCAAAGTACGAAATATAATTTTACTGACACTTTTTATACAATTTTTAATAGTGTGAAAGTTAAAAAGTCTGGCAAGGCCCAGAACAGTGAATTTCTGTCTAAGTTAACCTTTAAAAACTTTAATTGAACCTCTTAAAAATGAGGAAAAGGCAATTAAAGTAACACAATAAAAAGTTAAACACCATTATAAGCTATAATTTGTTACTGTAATTATTTTTTGTCTTAAAGACTTTTTTCCCAAAGTTTTGTGTAAGGGGATCCTAGTTCCCTAAGTGAAGAATCAACCATATATAGAAGAATAGTGGAGGGAGAGATGAGCCAGTGTGAATGTGTGTGTGTGAGGTGACATCTGATAATCTCCTAATCCTGCTGAGTCATGTTATGAGGGCAGTTTTGTTTGTAATCCACTGACAGGACGTTGGGACTCTCGGAGGTCCAGCTATTCTGTACCTCCCCTCTTGTTTATGTCGTTGTGTTGTGCGCACGTCCCCTCTTCAGGATGCTTAGTTTCAAAGCTAGCAGATGGAGACATGCTGGGGATGATCTTTTTCTTCGCAACACAAAAGACTTCATGGATCGGCTCGGTCCAGTTTCTGGGAGGCAGAGATAATAACGCTCGCCCCAGTTATCAGTGCAGTGCTGAGAGTGGAATCGATCACACACACCGTTTAAATTAATCAAACACTTTTCATCCGATGCATTCCATTTTGTGGAAAGTCAGAGTGTTCTTGTCTGTGTGCCTATCTGTGGTGTTTTACTGTGGTCAAATGAGTCTTCTCTTTTTTTCTTTTTGGTACTTCAGTATCTCTCTGTGTGTTTAGAGATGTACAGTGTTTTGTGTACTGGTTTAAAAAGGCTATTTTATGTTTGTGTGCATGCACACACTAAAAATACAGATGGGGCAAAATAACTAAATCATTCATCTTTTTTTGCATGCTGTATTTCAGTTTAAAAAATACTGCATCTTATTCACTCATTACCTGCAATCCAGGTTAACCATGCACTAAATGCACACTGAGTATTTCAGTTAAGTGATTTTAGTTCAAGAGACTTGATTGCAGGTGTGGACTGATATGCTGGATTGATGCATTCTCCACAAAACAGAACTGATCAGCACAATGTGGACTTGTGTTGTGCATATTGCAGCACTTTTTGTGTATGTTTATACTGCTGCCTAATTTGCATAACTCCCTCATGTTTTTGTGAATTTCCCCAGAATGTGCATAAACACTTGAAAATACATCTGTGTTTTGTGTACATTTCACTGGATGGGTGATCTGGTAGCATTTTACTTGTTGAATTTATTAACATCATTTAATGCATTAGTAATAAGATTTGTATTAATATTTTGAATTATCTTTATATTTTCAGTTTTCATTTTACTTATGTAATTTAGTCATGTATAGTTTTGTCATTTAATCATTTAATTATTTTAGTTGTGTGTGTATTAGTGCTGTTAAACGATTAATCACGATTAATCACATCGAAAGTTTTTGTTGACATAATATATGTGTGTGTACTGTGTATATTTATTATGTATATATAAATACACACATGCATGTATATATTTAAGAAAAATTTATGTTTATATATTAAATATATATGAAATATATTTATATATAATATAAATTATATGAATATAAATATATACATGTAAATATATGTAAATATTTTCAAAATATATACTGTGTGCGTGTTTATATATACATAATAAATATACAGTACACACATATATTATGTAAACAAAAACTTTTATTTTGGATGCGATTAATCGAGATTAATCATTTGACAGCACTAGTGTGTGTGTGTGTGTGTGTGTATATTAGTGCTGTCAATTTATTAAAAAATGTACTAATTAATCGCACATTTTGTTCTGAAATTAATCACGATTAATCCCACCTAACATTAAAGTTTTTAAATATACTTTTATATTGCAGTAATTTCACATTCAATCTATTAATGTAGAAACAACATAAAGACAGTATATTTTTAGTATTTGTTTTAATTTTGTTTATTTTGTTTTACTATTTGTTTAATGGCATCTTTTAATAAATTATATATCGTTTGAAAGCTTAGAAGCTAAAGATTCATCCTGTGAAAACCATTTTGAAATCGGACATTGCCTTACCATGGAAATGGTACTTTAAAATCTTTTGGTGGTCTCCTCTCCCTTAGCGGGCGGTGTCAAGTGTCATATTACAAAATGCATTACGGGCTTTTAGAATCAAAACTTTTCATAACCTTGACAAAAAACATATCATTGGAAAGGTCTGAGTCTCAGGATTCCATATTTGGTGGTAGACATTTGTGACCGAAAAATGCATTTAAAAAAATTCAAAGGAGTTTGAATGGCACCCGGTGGCTGTTTGTGGTATAACACCCTAAATAAAATCTCACAGGAACCTCAATTTTTTTCATATCAACTTCAAATTTGGAACATTACTTATTTAGACATAAGGCTTTAATTTTATAGCAATTTTAGAGTAAAACCTGTTATATAAAATATTTATTATATATAAAATAAAATAAAAAATAAAATTAGTACAGTGTGTTTTCTTTATAGTAAATTTAAACTTCTATAACTTTTGAATACTTCAATTTTTTTGAACATTTTGTGCAATAATCTGCTGATTTTCTTCTTTAAAAAGAGACCAACCTTAGGTCTGTATTCCAAAGTGTTCATTAATTACAACAATTTAGGCTTGGATAGTGCACTTTCATGCCTATTTTAAAATATGGGGGGGTGACAGTTAAGTTGGCTGTAGCCATTCAACATTACAGTATAATTGAGAGCTAACAATGTTAACATTTATTAGACTTTAAAAAAATAACAACTTCTAATTTAAGTGAACTTAAAACATTCTTCACATAAACCCATTATAATAAGTGACATATTTACCTGTGCACCTCAGCAAATAGGAAATAAACAGAAATTCAATAAAGTTATCAAACACTAAATTCTAAATTAAATAAAGATGGCTCCTTAAAGCTACAAAAGTTATTGATTTCCTCTTTTTATTTTGTTCTTTGAACAAAATAAAAGCAGCTGGGTTCATCACAGCAGCTGGGTTATTACATTATTTGGCTGCTGTTACTTTAAGAGCTGCCGCTGCTGAGCATGGCGTGGATCTGACACACATGATTGTATTTTCATTCTCGCTTTAATGTGAAATGATACAGGCTACAGCACATGCCGCCGTATTTGTGCATTCATTTTAAGATGCTACGAGCACAGGCTGACAGGACAGGAAAATAATTTTTACTGACACGTGGCCTGACAAAACCACATCTGACTGCAGTTCACTGGTGTTCTACTGAAGCTGCCTCGTCACCTGCACCGTTTCTGCGCTCATTTGACTTGTGCCTGTCGCTGAGGCGAAGTGTATTGCGCGTCTTAAAAGTCTCCAGTTTGATGTGGTTGTAAAGACATTCTGCATTGTGAGTGGGGTGGCCAACCCTAGCCCCGCCCCTGCATTAAATATTTTTAATAAACGTTAAACTGGAAAAATTAATCGCCTGTGTTAACACACTAATTTTGACAGCACATTCATATATATGAGTAGTTGATGTATCAATGTGTTCTATGGTGTGACGTAAAAATGTAAAAAAAAAAAATAAATAAATAACCTCTAACATTGAAGGTAAACCTCTCTCGTGCTATTTGTAACTCTAAGAATGAAGATACATTTTTCTCATGTTATTTGTATGTTACACCATAGGACACAGTCCAATTTTTATTTGTCAACTACCCATATATATTTCAGACTAGTGTTTAAATTGTGAAGTCTTCAATTTATGTTTGTCATTTTATATATTTGCATACAGCTATATTTTAGAGACAGTATAGTCCTCTGAAGTTAAAAGAGCATGTGGGATTGATTGGGAAACCTGTTTGAAAACAGTTATTGATTTTGCAATTCAGTAGTGGGACAGAAATTACACACTTCCCCTGTAAAAACAAAAGCCTATGGTATGTCTTTAATTAAATTGTGAGGTAAACGTGTGTGTGTGTGTGTGTGTGCACATTTGAGTGTGTGTGCATTCAGTCTGTTAGTGTTGATCCCTTCATTTGATGTCTAGAGGGCTCAAGAGGCTGTGCGACTGCATTATTCATCCATCTTTTCTCTGTCTCTTTCTCTCTCTCTGTTCTCCATTCACTGCTCATCTGGCTTTGGAGGAGTTTTCTAAAAGGATTAGACAGAAAGATTCACCCTCTATTGACAGAACATCATTACACATCTCCCATTGGAAATGTGTGTGTATGTGTGGATCTCTATCTCTCTCGCACACATACATACACACACTGGGTTACAATTCAAATATACGCCCCAGGTATGATTGGCAGTGACACACAGAAGATGTCAGAGATCTCTGAATGGCAAATTCTCTCTCGGTCTCTGTTTTTATCTGTCGCTCTCTCATGATGTGTCATATTTTTGAGTTTGAGTACATCTATGGTAATCAAACGGAACCAGAGTGAAAAACTTGAAGGTACTGTGAGTTCACACTGATGTGGGTGGCTTGTTACAGAAGCAGGAAAGGCTCTTATAACACCACTTATTCTGTTGTCTGAAAGGTTAACATGAAGACACAGCAATCAGTCTGTCCTTCAGTCAACACTCACACACACACACACACACACAGTCGCAATCAGTGAGTCGCGGGGTTGAAACATGTCAGGGTGCCACTGTGGTCTGTCTGCCATCCTGTTAGTGTCTCTTGGTACTGACTGTCCAGTAGCGGTGTGAATGAGAGAGAGAGAGTGTGTGTGTGTGTGTGTGTGTGTGTGTGGGTTAGTTGTTAGTGAATTCTGGAAGCACATACCCCGATAGTGTCTCATTCTGTTTTGTAATCGTTAAGAGCTTTTTAGCTCCTCTAAAATGCCAGCTGTTGTTTCTGCTGCCATTTTTATAAGAGGTTTTGCCTTTGCTTGCAATTTAGTACAGGTTGTGCATATTTGTTTACCCAGATGAAAATGTTATTGCTCAGTGATTGTTCTTTCAAAACTCTGGAAATTTAATAGACTTCTCGGTTATGTTTTTTTTAAAAGCAACCCAAAATAAAAACATGTAATTTACAGTACTCACACTTAAGTCATTCAAACCTTTATTTTATTTTATTTTATTTTATGGATTTAAAAGATTTCAAACTTCAGTTTTCCAGAGGACAGAGACAGATAGAAACAGTGTTTGCATAAAGTAAGACTATAAAGCTACAAAATTATGAGAATAGAACAGACCAGATGATTGAGTCTTGAAATAATCTGCTAAGAAAATATATGTTGGCTAAAATAAGTACAGTTTGAGGAATTCTTGAAAATTACAGTAAACATACAGTTTGCAGATTACTTTTTTTTTTTTTTTTTTTTGCTTTTGTTTTGTGAAATTTCTATGGACTTTGTGACCTGTTATTAATATTTGGTTCATTTGGTCATGCGTAAGATCCATGGACCTCCCAGTCCTGTAAACTAATTAATATTCATAAGCCAAGTCTTTACAATAGTAGTAGGCCTATTAGTAGTAGATTTGTGAGATCATTCTTTTCCCTCAATTGAAAAGTACAAATGAACAGCTTAATCTGTGAAACTTCCAGAATTCACAAACTTAAATGCAGATATTACTTTTATATGTTGGTACTTTTTTCTGTATCTAATGTGCTCTATCAGGAAAGCTCAGTAAAATGGACAAAAAGAGGGCAGATTTTAGTCATGATGACTTGTAAATCATGTACTTTGTATATTAGAGGTTTAAATGAAACTGTCAGGTGTTTAGCCTTGGAAAATATTCTGTTTCAGTATCACTATAATAAAGTATAGAAATTCTCCAAAATTATACTTAGGTATATTACTTATTTACTTGGTTCAGGGGACTAAAATTGGAGGGGCCATGGCCCCATGGAGTCTTTAAGAAAAAAATTGCGAAATGAAAGACATCTCATTTGTGATGTTTTTATTCCTAGATATGTCATGTGTTATATAAAGCAGTTCATATCTCTCTTTTTTTGTTAGTCTTGTCTTTGTCTTACTCTTTCTTTTCTAGTCCTGGCACAGTGGAGGTTGTCCTGCTTCATTTCCCTATTTCCGCTCTGGCCTGGTTCACAAACGTATTTATAGATGTCTCCTCAGGCCTCTGGCAACACACACGTGTTCCCCTGGTTTTTGTCTTAGATGCACCATCTCCTGATTCAGTAACGTGTAAAGCAGGGTTGGATCTGTTCACGTCTTGCCATGGCACGATTAATGTTCTCTGCATCAGATCAGATGTTTGTGCGCTTTTAGTTGTTTTGCAGTAGGGATGTTGTATTGTACTGTAGTGTTATATAAGAGCCCTGACAGGTGCAGCCAAGTTTCTTATATTAGAGTGAGAAAGAAGGAGAGGACAAAAGAGAGCAAGAGAGGATTTCATGCTGTGCGCAGAAATGCGATAAATGCCAAACTTTCTGTGATAGAACACAAGGTAATTATTAAAGTGCAGAGAGGATGCACTCTATGGGGTGCATGGGTGTGTTTGAGCATTAACGCGACCATCAAGAGCAGGTTATGGAATAAATCTGATAATGTTTGATTCGTTTTGTTTAGTAGAGCCTATGGAAAACCAAAGTGGTTTGTGTGGAGAGACGACCAAAAACATTAAATGTTTTTTGTGGCAAAAACATTTAATTTTCTTATTAATGTGTCAAAAAATGTCCCTGCTTTAATGCCTTTCAAAAGTTTGTGGTCTGTATGATTTTTATTTTTTATTAGTACTATTGTTTCAAAATAATTTAATAATTTTATTGAGCAAGGAATCATTAAATTGATCAAAATTGAAAGTAAAAACATAATATTTGATAAAAGATTTTTGTTTCAGATTTTCAGTTTTTTTATTCTGTTTGAAGAATCGTTTTTTTTTTTTTTTTTTTTTATCCTGGAAAAAATATGCGTCATGGTTTCCATAAAAATAGCAGCAGAATTGTTTAGCTTTGATAATAATAATAAATCTTACTTGAGCACCATATATTAGGATCATGTGACACTGAAGACTGGACTAATGGCTGCTGAAAAGTCACCAATTTAAAAATTGTACATATAAATATACATTGAAAAGATTTGTGATTTGAGTTATATTTCTTTAAAAAAAGAGTCATGTATCTGATTTGAATCGAAGAACTACAACACCCACAATCCTGAAATGGAAACTCTTTAAAATCGAACAATCATAAAAGCTGTTGTTACCATAGAAACAAAAACATTGAAAGCATTGAACTCCTATGAAGCATTGCAAATCATACATAATCACATTTGCTAAAATATTGCTTTTTATAAAATGTACTATCGAATTTTCTTTGATTATGCCATTCACAATGCTTAATGGGCTGAGTAATTCATTGTTTTACGAAAGATGTTTAGTACAGTACACATTCTTTCACCTTTGTCTTTTCTCTTGATTTTCAAACACTTCATAATCGCAAAGCTGATTGATTTGGTTCATGGCTTAGAACACTAATTGAAGACTTTTCTCAATGGAGAAAATGAAAGGGGATACTTTGGGAACTACATTCAACCCAGGCACAAAATTCGTCTTTTGCTGGAAACGTGTCAACATTGTGCCTGGTCACATTAGGACACCATGTTAGCAAATCATTAACGTCAAGTTAACGTTAGCAAGTTAGCTTGGCCATATTGAGCCCTGGCACACGCAAATTTACATCCTGTATGAAAACTTAAACAGCTGGGCATGTATAACCTATGTGAATTTCTTTACTGAGAATTCGTTGTTTGCAATTTAAAAAAAAATCAAAATGTAAAATCTAGTTGCTGAGTTCAGCTTGCTGAAGACTTTAGGATTGGTGATGCATGCTGGGAAGCCAGAGGGCAGTTTATTTCTCTTCCACTCTTGAAACGAATGACTGCAAGCAGATAGATATCCCAGGGACTCACTTTCTCTCTCTCTCTCTCTCTCTTACTCACTCACTCTTTCTTTTATTTCTAATATCTGTCTTATATTTTTCCCACTTTCATTCATTCACACCTTATTCTGCCCATTCTGCTTTTCAGTTTTTGAGGGAGAGAGAAACGAGGGAGAACATGTCTTAAATAATGAAACAGGTTGAAGGGTAGACTCGCTTATCTGGGCAGACAACCCGGTCCCTCAGGATTTCAAACACACATGCATGCACTCAAACATACACATTCGCTAGTTCACGGAGACATTGACCATGAAAGAGAGAGAGATACTGTAGGGGTTCAAATCTGTTTTATTAAAATAGAGTAGACAGTTGATGTTGATTGTATGTACAGTATGTACGAGAGGAGAATAAATTTCAGCGCCGACCTGTATGTACTAAATAATGTCTTGAAAATGTAAAAATACAGAAGGTTTCTATGAAGATTAGATACTGTAGAACTGTTTGTACAGTATCTCAGTTTAAAAACAATAAAAGTCAATAGAAAGTTCCCACTGTGATGGAAAAACAAACATGTGCGACTGCACTAAAATCATGTTAAATGTATTAGATGTAACACGGCAACATAAACGAAAAGGACATGAAACTATCATAACCATAAAAGATGAACCATAAAATCTGACTAGCGATGCGTAAGAGAGATCCTGATTGAGGAAGCGAAACCCAACAAGGCGACCCGGCACTTTTCTACTTCTAGAAGAGCATCAGTTGAGGCGTTAACTGTTGTTTGTCCTGGCTGGTGTTCACGTCACTTCTAATTGTATCATTGACCTTCAGTCGTTAGTGTTGGAAGAGACGTTCATCGAATCTTCAGCTGCCCACGGCTAATGTCAATGAAGATAATCAATCATATTCTGTCGCACAGAATAAGCCAGGTGTCAGCTGCACATCGGTGAGCAAGTGCTTCGGTTGAGCTGTGTTTTATCATGGACATGATGGTGTTGAATGTGACTATTGCATGTACATTGTGAAGCATCCTGCAATTTCCATGAATTTTCAAGCAGGTTTAGGATGACTAACTAGCTGGTTTAATGTTGGTGTTAGTTGGTGAATCAGTAGAACTGATGGGCAAGAAGGTTGGACCAGCAGGGTTTTGTTGGTTAATCAAACTAAATA
Organism: Onychostoma macrolepis; assembly: GCF_012432095.1. Classification (NCBI taxonomy): domain Eukaryota; kingdom Metazoa; phylum Chordata; class Actinopteri; order Cypriniformes; family Cyprinidae; genus Onychostoma; species Onychostoma macrolepis. The sequence continues at coordinate 12,155,027 of NC_081171.1, forward strand.
GCCTATAGGTGATTGTTGTAATAAAAACTGTTAACTCTGTGCTTTTTTGTATTCATTTTCTGTTTTTCAGAAAGACAACATTAATAACGAGACTCACATTTAAAGGGATAGTTCACCCAAAAATGAAAATTCGGCCATTAATAACTCACCCTCATGTCGTTCCAAACCCGTAAGACCTTCGTTCATCTTCAGGAACACAAATTAAGATATTTTTGATGAAATCCGAGAGCTTTCTGACCCTCCATAGACAGCAATGAAACTATCATATTCAAGGCCCGAAATGTCTCGGATTTCTTCAAAAATATCTTAATTTGTGTTCCGAAGATGAACGAAGGTCTTACAGGTTTGGGTTTGGTGAGTAATTAATGACAGAATTTCATTTTTGGCTGAAGTATCCCTTTAACTAAGTTCAAGTGCATTCACGTCATTGTCTCATGTTTACTTTATAGGATATGTTTGGGAGTGTTCATTAATCAGCTAGCAAAGCGAAATCAAAAATCACTTAGGGGACAAACAAGCACACCAGCATGCCATGAGATCCAGTAATGCTGGTTGTTTCTGCAGAGCTGGTGCCAATTTGCAGGACTTTATCTTACAGCTAAAACTGGACTTTGAGTGAGTTGATGAGCACAAACACAGCTACAGCTTTATAATCATTCAGATACACAAACAAGCGTGCAACTAATTTACAGCGTTTACTCAATCACCTGCAAAAACACGCTCGACTAATACAAACAACCCCCTTACAAATACACACAGTCTCCAGATACCGTACATACCCTTCTCTCTAGATCTCCAGTAGGACAGTTTTTGAAAACCTTTATTCAAAAGCAAGTATCGTCTGTATCAATAAAGTCTGAGATGCTTCATTAATCAGACTGATTAAGGGCCAGCACTAAATCTTATTTCCATTACTGATCTGAGGCCAGACAACCGTCACTGCTGCTGTATAATTACAGGAAAGAGCTGCTACGTCCTTTTACTGTTCAATAACGCCATTAGACTGAAAAAGTGCTTTCATTAATTTTAAGCGTCCTCTGGCCGAACTAACTTGCGTTGCTTCGTTAGATCAGCAGTAATACCTCTGATTAAACCTTTGAGTCGAATGTGGATATTCAGGGGGATTGTTTTGAAATTAGATTTTTTGAACAGATTTGTGGAATATGAGGATTTCATGAGTGAAGTCTAGAGTCATGAGTACATCAATAGAGATTACAACAGCAGGAGGAAAAATTGTCATTTCTTTTATAGCTGTCTGTCCCTTTAGAATCCTTGTAATTGCTTATAAAATGCTATCTTTAGCTAGCTCTATTATCTTGAGTTGTTCTACAATGGCTCTAGTGATGTTTATGGGTGTAATGAACATTTTGGTATTAAATTGGATCCTTCCGGTGTGCTGCAGAAGGGGAAATAAGAATAATGCAATAGGAAGATGCTATCAGTATAAGTTAAGTTTATTTTATGCCGTTGACCTTTTGTTAAGCTCCTCCTTTCTTGGTTTGTGTTATTCTCTATAGGAATGTGCTGAAAACAGGGTCATTTAAATGATTTCTTCGATTATCATTCCTAGATAGGTTGGAATTAATCGTGACATTGTGAAACATTTTCCCTTGTAATGTAAAAAAGTGGTACATTAAGCAGTAACCGGATTAAAAACTGAAGAGACTGTGAATCTGAGGCAAATGCTTATCACAGTCATTTGAAAGTGATTACAAGTGATAACATCAGTGTAAGTGAACACAGCTTTTTCTAATGTTTCTACAATATACTCACTGTGGCAGTGTGAGCTCTTTAGTTACTGCCAACACAACAACCTGAATAAGTATGTACATGAATCAGCATTAAATTATTAAAAATTAATTGAACTTGGAGCAAATGTAGATGCTGTTACTGATGTTTTGCATGTTCATTAAGTAATGAGGGCAGAGAAAGCAGCATGTGCTTCTCCAGGTTTATTTAAATATTTGAAAAAGGTACCTATCTTTCCATGGGTACCTTGTATCAAAATACTTGGCAAAATTTTGAAAATTACAAATTGTTCAAACACACATATCTTCCATAGACTTGCCAGTGTTATTTTAGTATTATTTATATAGTAAATTTAATGTTATATAATGTTGCTATTTAATATTTTTAGTTCCTTTTATATTCAGTTCATTTTTAGTATTACTGTTTTTTGTTCAGTTTTCATTTTAATTTTTGTTTGTTTTAGAAAATGTATGTGCTTATGTAATGTTTCTATTTAGCTTTTATTTATTTGATCATTTTAATACTTCAACTAACTTTCTAATCTTTTAAGTTTTTCATCATTTTATTTCAGCTTTATTTTAATTAACAAAAGAGATAGTAACAATAACAACACTTAGATTTACTTTGGAAATAAGCAGAAGTTATGAAAGGAAGGGTACAGAAGATCAGGATTATAGTTGGAGAAATGTAGGGCTTTCTTAAAGGATTAAGATTAAGGTTAGATTTAAAGTTTTGGGGTGGGTTTGGAATTGACTGAGTGAACTATTAAAATTCAGAGTTAGAGTGAAAGATAAGGTTGGGAATGAGCGAAAGGTTAGGATCAGAGGTTAGGATTGTGGATTGGGGATTACATCAAGGGTTTAGGTGGAGGACAGATTTAAGGTTAGGGTGTTCATTGTGTCGTTGTCACCCTGGGGATGGTGTAACACGAAAAGAGCAACACTCGGAAAGCAAGAGACTGTGTTTGTTGTGTGTGTGTGTAGACAGCTCTGCTCCTTTTATAACTCATGCCCTGCAGGGTGTGGCCAGGACAGGCAAGGACAGCCACCCGCCACACACACACACACACACACAGACATTGTGCTCGGGGTCTTGTGTCTGTATGATCTGAATATTGTCATGATGGGTTGAGACCTTCAGTCACTCAAACTGCTCTGAGTCAAAAAGCATCCAATGACATAGATCTTCCTCCTCTCTCTCCTTGCTTCATCTCTATCTGGTTCTCTCTTTCTCTGTTTGCTGAGGGCAGGTTGTCCAGTCCACTAAGAGGACAGAGACACTGATAAGTGTGTGTATCTGTGTTTGCGTGTGTCCTTCCCGATGGTTCCTGTAGTCTGAGGTCTATGTCCAGTTCTGTCAGCTGAGGCTCAGACCAGCTTTAGTTTGTTTAAGCTTCAGTCTTGCACTGTGAGTGAAACGTGACTTAACCTTTGATGCAGTAATTAAAGAACAAAGGATATCATTTTTCATTCATTTTGTCTTGGTTTCCTATAAAAGTAAGCATTCTTTAAACAAGATGCATTTACTTGAAGCAAAATTTTGTCTGCGAGATATTTTTCTCAATGAATTTCCAAATCCACTCAGGAATGTCAAGATTAAAGAAGAAAATCTGTTGAGAACGCTGTTTTGACTTTAAAATGCCACATTAATGTTGCTGCTTTTCAGATCTTAGCACATTTTCCCATCTGTGGTTACTGGAGTTGACTCAGTCATCAGTCCTTCCATCATTCCTTCCTTTCTGTCTCTCTCTCTCTCCCTCCTTCTTGAGTGAGAAAACGGCAAACGGATTTACAGCTCCCACAGTAATGAGTGTGAACTGCAGTAAGAGCAGGCCAGCAGGGGGGAACTGGGGGTGAAGAAAAGAAACTAAGTAGGAGTGAGGGAATAAAAAAAAAGAGAGATGGAGAATTAGCATATCCATCTTCGTTTTTACTTATTAGTGCTGCTGGTGTTAGTGAGTTTAATGGCCTTGACTCTGAATGTGAGAGACTCCTGCTGTCCATTTCTTTGTTGGACTGATTTTGGCAGGCAGTGAGGCGAACAGCTCTGGTCCTGTCCAAAAGGGTCATGAGGGGAGAGTCAGGGCTTACTGTCAAGCTAGTCGAGTTGTTTTTGAACAGTAGGTTGTCCAGCTCAATCAGGTCTTCACCGGTTCAGTCAAGGTCTACCTGGAGATAGTTTAGAAGGTCAAATTGTGTTTTGTAACATGGTTGGGTACCTGTCAGCCTAAGGATGGAATACACTAAGGATTTTACCCAGAATTTAGCTTCAGTTTACCGCAAATGCTCATTTTGCACTTGCTCTGTGATGCATGTCCAACGACTTTAAGTGATCATGTTGGAAAGGCAACTCGTGGTTAGTTCTTCTTCTGTGTACTCAGGTTCAAATGATAGGGTAGGGAGAAAAACTCCATCTCATTTTCTCCTCCAACTTCAAAATCATCCAACATCATTATTTTACCTCATCATTACTATTTTTAATGGCGTTTGACTTTCTTTGCATGTTTGCTGTAAACAGTGGGTCGGTACTTCAGCCTATGTCACGCGTGACCTTTCCAACGTGACTGTTGTCGTGAAGTCAAACTAATGCAAGACAAACATTTGTGGTTAAAAAGTATATAAACTTTTACTTTTTTTTTTTTAATGACCAAAGGTTTCGTTAGATAAGACACTTATTCCTCTGCTGGGATCGTGTAGAACCCTTGGAAGCTGCATTGAAACTGCAATTTGGACCTTCAACCCACTGAGGGGCACTTCAGACTATGATTCCATCCAGTCAGAGGACGTCAAACATGTTTGATATTTTAAGCTGATTTTAGAACACATATTGTTTTAATGTGCCATTTGTCTCCTAGCAACAGTTTTTCTCTTTTTCCATTTTACAAAGTTGTCCAAAGTTGCCTAGTGTTTTCAAATCTGTTTAGATTCAAAAAGTTGTGCATGTATTCAAGCATTTAGTCAACATGGTCTATAATCAGGCTGACCAAGATGGTCTTTAAAATAAACCATCTGGTATTCCAGTTGATCAACTAAACCACTTTGGACCAGCTCCAAACCACAAGAAATCATGTAAAACCAGCTACCACACCTGCATTTTCCTCCTCAACACTTTTGACATCAGCAGTCAATGTTGTTACAGTGTTTTGGATGGAGAACGGAGCAATTTAACTCTTCCTTCTGGATCTCCTGATGATATTTGGCTTCTCTTTTTGGATGCCATTTCACAGAGAAAATGGTGAGGGAGGGCTAGTTAAATGAAAAACAAGAAGGATGACAGGTGACGCTGAGGGAGGTTAGCAAGATTGCCGTAAATTGTCAGCGCTTGTTGTTGTCATATTCCAGCCTGTCCTCTCCAAATAACCGCTCCCGGTGTGTGTGCGAGCATGTGTGATCTTTTGGAGTGCGTCACTGCAGCTCTCTGCAATGATGTTACCCAAGGCACAGCTCACGTCCCAGAATCCTCTGGTGTTCTGCTTAAGCAACTGTCTTTTCCGAGCCCTTCCACAGACACACACACATTTACATACTTACACATGCCATGTCAGTTTGTGTGAAATTCCCCGGATTCTCTTTCTCTCATATTCCGAAAGCCAATTAAACCGCAGAAGAGCTGTAACCCACTCCACTGAACTGATCCCGTAATTCATCTGTATCTTTTAAAAATGAGTCTTTTAGTAGTTAGCTGTGTGTCAAACAAGCTCTTGACAAAAGACTCATCCTGGAATTCCGACTACAGCCAAATCAATAGATGTTCATTGGTGCTAACAGAGGTGGTTTGGAAATAAGCCGGCCTTAGCTGTACTGGGCTTGGTTAGTCTGTCGGACTGACTCAGATCAGTTAAACGCCTCCTCTAAGGCTCCACGCATGAAAATGATATGACGTGACGCTGTGACATGACGCACAGGATACGGACAGCATTTTGAGTTGTTCAGTGCGAGACGTGAGTTCATTAATAAAACACGCCCATATTTATTTTTGCACCCTTATTTCTGCTTTGCTCTGTGACACACGCACGCCTCGTCCGTCTGTCTCCAGAAGCAAAGCGATCTGGTGGGTGGGCAGAGAGGCTTTCGTTGCTGTAGAAACGCTGTCTAATTGACAGGAAGTCAGAATGTGAAAGATTGCTGTTGTCCGTTCTGTTGTGCTTATTTTGGTAGGCGGGGAGATGAACAGCCTGGCTCTGCTCAAAGGGGGTCCTGAGAGAAGGATGTTCATGGTGAAGTTTTAAGGTGGTCAAGTTATGTTTGGTTAACATTATTGTTAAGTATGTTAACCAGTTCAGCCATGTCTCCACAACTTTACCAGGTTGACCAAAGAAGTGGTCACATTAGCAAAATTCGGCATGCTAATTGTCAATAGTGTAGTATAGTGTAGCGATGTTTGAATCATAGGTCACACAGAAGTCACTTGCGAACGTAAAAGTTTTCTGTTGGTTATTGTGACAAATTTGCATGACTAATCTGAATTTGTTGTGAAGTTTGCATAGAGGAATCTTTCATCCTCATGCGAAATTCCTGATGGCATGGGTTCCTCTTGAAATTACTGGATGTTGCCATGAAAATTCACCAGCTGGGTGGAATAAATGTTTTGTTTAAATTCACAAATACGTTTGTATGGTTTTGTTATTTTCTAGCAATAAACTTGAAATCACATCAACTTAAATGTCAAATTTATGAAATGTAAAAAAATACTTTTAAATAATATTAAATCTGTCTAAAACGTAACTAAAAACTGATCTTTAATGGATACAAAACTAATCCAGCTAGTCACTGATAAATTTATATTTCTCATAGATTAAAGAAAAATATGTATTTTACCTTTTTTACTGCAAGAATTTAACATTTGAAAAGGTTGTTGAAGAATGCTGGTACTGCAGCTAATCAATCAACTAAACCAGCTCAGACCAGCTGGAAAATATGTAATACCTACTGCCACCAGAAGCTTGTTTTTTTTCTGGATTTTCTAGCATGGGACTTCAACACTTCTGAGAGCATTAAAGCAGTTCTCAGATCAGCAGTCAAGGTCATAACAGTGTTTTGAATGAAGAGCGGAGCAATTTGGGTGGAAAATATGTTTGATTGTAATGGACAAAAATCCCCCTTAGATTGTACCTTAGAATGTCACAGACACACACACACACACACTTATCGTACATGTCATCATAAATGCCATGGTCGTTATGGTGAAGCTTTGATATGCACATCACGTTTGTACTCTTTTATGTCTTCCCTCCCTTCTTCCATTTTGCTTTTATCTGCTGTGGTTCTTTTCCAGTCATTCTCTCTCTCTCCTTTCTGCCTGTAACAATGCTCTCACACTGAGAAGAAAGAATATTGGTGTGACATGAAAGTCACTAAGAAATCTACACCAGTCAAAAAGGAAAAAGACTTGTTTGTTTGTGTATGCAAGTCTGGCACTATCCTCGAATCGGGTAAAAAATGTCCTGAAACTCCAAAAAAATAAAAAGTTTTCTGTCTTTTTCAACAAATGTTTAGTGAAAAAAAAAAAATTATATACAGTATACATATCACAAATATGATATAAATATATAAATTATACAGTAACACTGGGACATTGCTAAATATAAATTAAATCGGTAATTAAATTGAGTAAATCTAATGGTATATCTACTAATTCTCAACATAATATGATTTGTTACAGTGCCTTTGAAAATAATACCACAAATAAAAAAGCTTTATTTCAACAATTATGTATAATCTTGTTTCATTGTGTGCATACATTTGCATATAATTTGCATATACCATGACAAATACAACACTCTGCTTAAATTGCCATCTAATCATCACTGTGAAGTGTCCATTCACTCAGTTGGAACAAAGGGAGAGGAAATGTAATATTTCTGTCTCTCCTCCAGCAGAGTTATGAATCAGATCCTCTCTGCTCTCTGATATTCGTTTATCTTTCAGTTTTAAGGCCAGCCCTCAGAGGCACGACACATTCTACTTGTCAGACTGTGTTCTGGCTTTAGGAGGTCAATAAAACTTTGTTTACTTATTCATTTGTTTTGTTGAACTGAAGACGTGAAGTAAAAAACACAGAATATAGAGGTTGTATGTGTTTATATGAGAAACACACATATACATGCATTAAGTTGATGGTAAATTGTGCCATGAGAATTGTGTTTATCATGAACTGTTGCCATGTTACCTGATTTGCATAATTATTTTAGTGAATTGAGTGCTAAAACAATGGAGACGGTGTGTGCAGATGAATTTTTAGTGAATTCCCCTATCAGCGTGAAGGTCATTTTTCCTGACCCCATATTAAATTTTCAACGCTGGTCTTTAAAATTCAATTTAAATAATTTAAGTGTCAGGAAATGCATATGGGCACTCAAATCCCAGTGTGTGGAAAGATTTATTTGATTGCTAAATAAATTCTGTTGATACATTCATTAGACTCGTGTTTCAGCGACTGATTTGTTCTGGTAGCTGAATTAGCCGTTGCTCCGGTTTCATGGAAAAGAGTCTGGGATATTCTGAGAGGGAATGGAAAATGTCGGAATCCCCCAGGAATGCCCAGACATCCCCTAAACACACACACACACATACACATACAGTTCTCAGAGCAAAAAAAAAAAAAAAATCGTGTTCTGTCCATTTTGTTTGTGTTTGTAATTTTCCCTGTTCTTGATTGAGTTCCGTGTTAATTCAAAAATTACAAAAGCAGCAAAACAAGAACAGTAATCTTCACCATCATTGGTATTCTCCAAAATTACAGAATGTTTAAAGATGACTAACCCTGATTAATCTCTCTCTCCCTGTCTGTCTCGCTCTGCGTCTCTCTGTCTCTTGCTGGCACAGCTTCTTGTTTTGAAAAGCTACATAAACTTCAGCATTTTTTCCATGACTTCAGTCTTTTTTGTACACACTCACTCACTCACACACACATACACACACACACACACAGCCCCCCTGTGAAACTTCTTTGTCTGGTGTTGCCCAGAGTGCATGAGTTGAAATAATGGGGCAATGTCACCCGGGCAACAAGACCCCCAGAGCCCATCTGTGTTTGTCCTCTGACCAGAGTTTTTGCCTTATGAAACATGGAATCCAGTGTGCTTGTATGAATATGTTTGTATGTGTATAGCCATATATTTACAGACAAAAAAAAATCTGCATTTATTTAATCAAAAATAATGTCATAAATGTTTTTGTGTGTTAAGGTTTTTGAGTACCATCTGCAGTTTATGAACATTCAAAGCACGCAAATGCCTCCTGCATCTTAAATGTGTTCGAAAAGCTAAACCGTTTCTAACCTCATTTCAGTGGTTCCCCAAAATGACATCAATTAAATCACACAGCTCTTACATGCCAATACTGGGGACTGCTTGTATGTGTGTCTGTGTGTGTGTCACAGGTTTACCGTCTAATTTAATCAGGTGATGTAGGAGCAAGAGAGATGGCAAGACTATTAAAATGCGAGGGCGAGAGAGAATATCCAGTATAAGAGAGAATAGCAGCAGGAGAGGTGGACGGATACGGTGTTATGATGAAAGAGGGAAGCATCGATGCCTGTAGACAGATGAGATGAAAACATGTGTGTTGTCCTGTAGCGTCTGATGCTGTTTGATCCAGATGGTTGTCTCAGAAATGATACCCTGCCATAGAAGACCAGCAGAGAAAACACACACACACACACTCCCCCACACCAAATGAAAATGGGGTCGAGGCATTGCTGTTTCGTTGAAGTCCATATGAGGCAAACTCTCTCTCTCTCTGTATCCTCCAGTTATCTATTTGTAGACTTCTTTTCATTCCTCTCCCTCTAGTGAACTTCCAGACTCTCTATGTGGGTCCATGTCAGGAAGATGATGGGTTTGTGTGTGTGTGTGAATTTTTTTGTAAATGCAAACCTGGCAAACTATCAGAGCAGGTTTTCTGAGAGCACAAGACAAATCTAACTTTGGGAACTTAAAGAAATCCCCCATGAGAAATGATCAGAATAACTACGTACGCACACATACCCATACAAGTTTTGTGGAAATATTGATCGTATCATCATGTCTATTTTTGTACTTCGTGAACTGTTTGTAGTTTTACGAGTTCATCTGGTGGTGTACTCTAGGAGAAGGATGTGAGGAAGGATAGGCGGGTTTGGGTTACTGTAGGTAAAGGAGTTGTTCAGACATGAGACACGACTCAAGACCCTCCAGCTGTCAAAAGGTCTTCTCACAATTTGCACCCATTTATTTTGAAGTGGACTGTAAGTACAGCTTAGTTTGTGGTCCAACCATGGCGTACGATTGGGGAGGATCAAATTTTCCAGTGTGGAAATTAATTGGGAACACTGTAGTATATAGAGACCGATTGTCACTATTAACTAGTTGCTTATTAGCAAGCCTATTATTAAAATATTGTAAAAATTAAAAACAAGCAGCTGACAAGTGTAATTAAACACAATCACACTAAATGTCAAATATTCAGTCAGTACTGAGATTCCATGGTCAGAACCTTGTTTCTGCCTCTCTTTCGGTCTCGTTTACTCTGCCAAACGCCTCTGTAGGCTGTTAATTAAATTAAATTAACGACCTGTTAGCTCAATTATTCATGAAACCCGAGAACACAGAACACAAGTCCAACCAATACACGCACTGAAGATGTGGCCGTGAGATAGAGAAGCGTGAAGAGAAAGACATGTGGGGGGGAGTATGTGGATTTTTTGGATAAGTTTGGTCTCTGTTGGTACAGTGCATGTGTGAGTGTTCGGATGTGGGTTTTGTTTCATGCTATTGGATGTGATTTTTGTTTTGTGTGCCTGGGATTTAGTGTTTTTATTATTTAGCAGGGATGATGCATTGCTTTAGAGAGAGAGTGTGTGTGTGTGTGAGTGAGTGTGTAAGAGAGAGACTTAATTTCTTGATGTTGTTTTTTCCCATTAAAGAGACTGATGTTCCTGCCTCTGCTCTCAAAAAGTCAATTAACCAGAAAACAGAGCCTATTGGCTGTTGCCATGGAGAAATGAGGCGGGGCTACCGGGAACAGCCCTGATAGGTTGTCCTTTCAGCGAGATTAGTTAGACAGTGTTTGACTGATCAAGTTGGTCATGTTATTAATGTTTCGTGCTGTGTTTTTGTTAGTAATGTCTGAGAAGTTTTAACTTCAAGTATAAGGAGGAAAGTTCAAGAAACAACAGTCCCTATTTATCTGAGGATATTCTATAGAATGTTTTATATAAAGGTTTACTTCAGACTAAACCTAACCCTAAAAGACATTTTTAGGATTTAAAATAAACATTTTTCAGTTTTTAGCTGTGAAAAACAAACTTTAATACTGGTACTTTTCAGGGCCTCCCTTGATGTTTCCAAAGGAACGTGTTGTCAGATTTTAAAGTCATAATTGTAAGATTTACAGATAAACGTGCAATTCTGAGAAGACAAGTTAAACTCAAAAACTCGAAATTGCGAGAAAAAGAAAAAAAAAAGTTTTTATTTTGTACCTTTGGCTGAAACAGAAATCACAATTGCACAATATAAACTCAGAATTCAGATTAAAAATGTCAGAATTACGAGATGTAAACTCAGAATTGTGAGGTTGAAAAATCAGAATTGTGATTTATAAACTTATAATTGTGAGAATAAAAGTCAGAATTGTGAGCTAAAAAGTCACAATTGGCTTTTTTATATTTTATCCTGTAGTGGAAACAGGCTTCGATTTGTTTAGCTCTTTTCTCTCTCTATCTCTTTTATTTTTTTTAATTTGCTAATTTCTGCTTTCTTGCTTATTTGGACGGTGCTCACACTTGAAGACGTATCTCACAAGTATGCCTACTTAGCAGAAAATGTGCATACTAGCGGAGTGTTTTGGTCACACCTTGAGGTCCAATTCTCGCTACTAACCAAGCACTAACTACGACTTTTGCCTCAATAAACTCCTAATTTGCTGCTTATTAATAGTAAAGTAGCCGTTAAGTTTAGGTATTTCGTAGTGTTAGGAATGTAGAATATGGTCAACAACAGAGGAGATAGCCTGCACATACTTACACATCGAGAAGACTTACACAAATATAACAACCCACATAAACAAAAGTGCCTGATTTGACAGTCCCAGCTCTCTCAGTGCTGTCAATCACTGCAGCTGGGCCATGATTGGCTCAGAGCTGTCATGCAGCGTGACAGCTCCTCCCACTCAGCCCCTCCGCTGTCATTGGTGCTGTCACACCGACGAGCCTCATGGGAAATCTCAGCATCTGAGGAAGTCTGAGGGGTGGTCGCCGGGGAATGCGGCCGCGGCGGAATGACGTGCGCGACAGCGATGAACACATCGTCGTTTTGCCGAGTGACATTGTGGGAATTTTTTTGTCCTTGATTCTCTTTTCTCATATCCAGCATGTGTTTTAAATTGACAGGGGTGTCTGTGGACTCACTCCGGCTGGCGTGTGAGCAATTCGTGTATGCATGAGGCCCTGAGAGAGCAGCGATGCGTCTGGCATCCGGTTTAGTAGAACTTTAAAGTGCCTGACTGCTTGAGGGAATCTGGGATGAAGTTGATCAATGACTTCACACATTAATGTCACACTGACACACGCTCACTCACCGAGGTAGACGCTCCATATCATTCCACAACCATTTCGGTGTTAAATGAGGAAATGTTGAGTGTGTGCGTGTGGGTGTTTGAGATGATATACTGGTTTAATTTCATGGGTTCTCTGTGCCTGGAGCTCCACTGTTGGAGTCAGAGAAGAAAAATAAGAGATGAAATGAAAAGGTCAAGGCAGTGCATAGAAAGAGAGAGAGTTAGCACACAGTCCTGTTGGATGGTATGGGTTAGTATGAGAGCATCTTGTCTCTGGTTAATCCTTAATCTGGCTGCACAAGAGCAGAACTCACAGCCACATCCTTATCTGTCATAATCGCATACCAGCTTCATATAATCCCATTATACTGAGAATAATCCAGCTGCCTACCGGATCACGGTCTGACCTGTTATTGAGTCTGAGCTGCATGTTCACAATATACTATGTGTGCCTGTGTGAATATTTATCTGTCAGTGTTGGAGTTTTCAAGGATTTGATGCCACAGACCACCTACGTTTTATAATTGAACTCATTTATATTATCTGAAATATCAGTGCAATGTTGTTCAAAAGTTTGGAATGAGTACTTTTTTTAAAAGAAATCAATACTTTTATTCACCAAGGATACATTAAATTGATGTAAAGACATTAATAATGTTAATGTTAATATATATATATATATATATTTCAAATAAATGCTGTTCATTTGAACATTCTATTCATCAAAGAATCCTAAAATATATTACAGTTTCCACAAAAATATTAAGCAGCATGACTGTTCAACATTGGGATAATGTTTATTGAGCACCACATCAGTATGTTAGAATGGTTTCTGAAGAATCATGTGATACTGAAGTAGACTGGAGTAACGACTGCTGAAGCTTCAGCTTTGCCAGCACGGAAATAAATTAAAATATATTAATAGAAAACATTATTGTATAAATAGAATACAGTTATTTTAAATTGTAATAATATTTCACATTATTACTGTTTTTACTGTATTTTTGATCAAATAAATGCCAGAAGAACTTTTACAAACATAAAAAAAATCTTACCGACTCCAAACTTTTTAACTGTGGAGTACCTTATTTGATTTGATTTAATTTGATTTTGTTTTGTTTTGTTTTTTTTACACTACTTAATTTATTTGATCCTAAAGGCAGGTTCACACTGCCTCAACAATCCGCTGTGTAAACTAGCACTGTGAATTAGCTTAAACATAAATGTTTTGCTCTATCTTTAGGTATAATTTACCAAAAACCTCAGTTACCTCAGTTTCCAAACCAGTTCCCACTTCTGTGTAAAGAATGAAGTCAGCCGGACATTGCATAAAACATTTCCTTTTGAGTTCCATAGACGAAAAAAATAAGTCATATGGGGTTTTAAAGAGTGAGTAAATGATGACAGAACATTCATCCAGTCATATTTGTGAAGGTGGAACAGTAAATCAAACCACTGAACCAAAAGTCATGAGAGTTATTCAACAGTGATTCTAGCTGTTACTTTGTTTTAGTAGACAAATTCACGTCGAATCACAGCAAGTAGCTCTCTCAGTCTTACTAAACGTTCCTTTCCCCCTGCACCGCCTGCATGCACACACACACACACACACACACACTCACATACTCCATAACTCTCTGTGGTATTGTTCATCTCTGCCTGGTTCAATTAAAACGCTGACAGCAGCCACAAAGGAGTGAATTGAATGCTCCAAAAGGTCTTTTTACCATGCCGCCTGAGACATAGCGAGAGATTGAGAGGGAGAGAGAGTCATCAGAAGGGAACAAATGCAAACAGCGTGATTGTGTTCCTTCACAATCAGCCTGATCTCCACTTCTTATCGCTTGTTGCAGCCATGCTAATGCTAATGCTCACACAACACTGATTCATACAGCTCCAAGAAAGAAATATTATAAGCTCTGTGATTTGTGAATGTGTGTTGATGTGTTTGTGACATTCCCTCGTTCCTTTCAGTGGCTCTGACTTGAGATTGAATGTAGGTCACTTTGGGACCTTTGACATTACATAACCTTTTCTAACATCCAGATGTTCCTCTTCATGCAGTCAGAGTTGATATACAGGTGATAACGTCCAATAAACTTGTCACTCTCAGTTGTAAATCGGAGATGTGTGAATGTATGAAAGCAGCTATATGATTGGTTGTCTTCATGTGTGTGTGTGTGTGTGTGTGTGTGTTGTTGTGCTCATTTAAAAACACCCAAGAAGAATTCATATGGAAATGCACTGCACAGTCATCTGTTTTGCATCTTCGTTCTTTCTCTCTTCATTTTATGTTTGCTACAGTAACAATTTGCATGATTAGATAATTCAGATTATTATGAAAGCCAAAGGAAATATGAGAAGGTGTTAAAAAGAGGAAGGCCTCTCTTCACCGGTGAGATACACACGCACCAGCACAACATGATAAATAAAAACATGTGTACATACAGCCCTCCCCCTCACACCCAAGCGTGAGTTTTCATGTGTGTGACAGTCAAGCATCGTCTTTTGGTTCCCAGAGAGTCTAGGGGTGTGAATTTACACTGAGAGCACCAGGCAGAGTAGTAGTCATCTTCTTAAAGGGACAATTCACCATAAATTGAGATTCTGTAATTCAGTCAAACATGTGTCATACCTGTGTAACTTTCTTTCTTCTGTGGAACACATAAAAGGTATTTTGTTGAATGTCAAAATTATGCAACACTGTGTAAATACATTCAGCAAACTTAAATATTGCCTATCACCTTGATTTTGCTCTGCATGTTTATAGTAACACCTTTAGTTATTTATGCTGTTAGTTATTTGTGTATTTATTTATTTAGTTAGTTTCATTTAGTTTTATTTTATTTTTTCTACACTGCTTTCCTCTGAACAGTGCTACAGACCCTTTAGCACCTCCTCAGGAAATAAACGTATAAAACTGTTGCAGTATGATAAAATCAAGCTGCAGTCCGTAGCTGTTTTTGGTTAAAAATTATCCAAAATCAATATATGACCAGCCAATGTTCAAAACTATCGCCTTACTTTAGCCCGATTCACAATGGTACACTTATAATAATGTTTTCTAATTTGAGTGGTACGTGTAGGTTTTTGCAGGAAATTCGGGCATGGTACTGCGTCATTACGTCACATCTGTAGACATAAAGAAGTTGTCCCGGCTACTAGGCTATCGCATGTGAGGATCCTGCAGGTGGCGGATCATTTATAGCCTTTTCTCACAGTAGCTAGAATAATTCATTTTATCATTTTGATGGCAGATTGTAATCCAGAAAGGATTATGTGTTTATGAAACACATGTGAATGAAATTAAATTATATTCCAGTTTTAAATATGCGTCTGATTACAGATAGCCTGGGATTACACAAAATCTGTATTTTAAAGACAACCAGTTCGAAGAGAGCATAATTTGCTTTTTGGGTTAAAAGAATTTCTTAATATTCAATTCAATTCAATTCAAGTTTATTTGTATAGTGCTTTTTACGATACAGTCGTTGCAAAGCAGCTTTACAGGAAATTAAGTTTCTACTATATATATGCATACACATACGCACACATGCACATATATATACATACATATACACATACACACAGAAGAAACCCAATATATTTAAGTTATGACAGACTTAACTTGGTAATTATGTGTTGTCTGAGGGTTGGCATCCTCCGTGGTCCTCTGAGGTGTTGCCATCATCTCTTCTCAGGTGTTTGGTCATCTCGGATCTTTTTAAGGGTTCGATCCAGACTGACGCTTCAGTAATTCCTAGTTACCACGGGATGTTAATCCCGTGGCAGAATCAGAGAAACAGATAATTAGCGTAGCTGCTGTTTTATTCAAGCAAAAATGATTTGTTCAACCCAATCTAAAGAATTATAATGTACATTTGATCAGATATAAATGCAGTACAAGATTATAAGATGCATTATGTGAATGCTTGGCTAAGGAGATGTGTCTTTAATCTAGATTTAAACAGAGAGAGTGTGTCTGAACCCCGAACGTTATCAGGAAGGCTATTCCAGAGTTTGGGTGCCAAATGTGAAAAAGCTCTACCTCCTTTAGTGGACTTTGCTATCCTAGGTACTACCAAAAGTCCAGAATTTTGCGACCTTAGGGAGCGGGTTGGATTGTAGCGTGGTAGAAGACTAGTTAGGTACGCAGGAGCTAAACCATTTAGGGCCTTATAGGCAAGTAATAATATTTTGTACTTGATCCGGAACTTAATAGGTAGCCAGTGCAGAGACTGTAAAATTGGGGTAATATGATCATATTTTCTTGACCTGGTAAGGACTCTAGCCGCTGCATTTTGAACTATCTGTAGCTTGTTTATTGAAGATGCTGGACAACCAGCTAGCAGTGCATTACAATAGTCCAGTCTAGAGGTCATGAATGCATGAACTAGCTTTTCTGCATCTGAAACAGGTAGCATGTTTCGAAGCTTGGCAATGTTTCTAAGATGGAAGAATGCTGTTTTTGTAACATGGGAAATATGATTTTCAAAGGACAAGTTGCTGTCTAATATAACACCCAGATTTTTGACTTTAGAGGACGTAACAGTACATCCGTCTAGTTGCAAATTGTAATCCAAGAGATTCTGAGATTCTGAGTACTGTTTTTTGGACCAATAAGTAATATCTCGGTCTTATCCAAATTCAATAGGAGGAAATTATTGGTCATCCAATCTTTTACATTTTTAACACAATCTATTAGCTTAGATAGTTCAGAAGTTTCATCTGGTCTTGTTGAGATATATAGTTGAGTATCATCAGCATAACAATGATAACTAATCCTGTATTTTCTAATAATATCACCAAGGGGCAACATGTATATTGAAAATAGCAGAGGACCTAGGACAGATCCTTGTGGTACTCCATACTTTACTGCTGATAGTTGAGAAACAAAAAACAAAGTGGTAGCGATCGGATAGGTAGGATCTAAACCATCTTAAAGCCTGCCCTTGAATACCCGTATAGTTTTGTAATCGATCTATGAGTATGTCATGGTCTATAGTGTCGAACGCAGCACTAAGATCAAGTAAAACTAGCAATGAGGTGCAGCCTTGGTCTGATGCAAGAAGCAAGTCATTTGTAATTTTAACAAGTGCAGTTTCTGTGCTATGGTGAGGCCTGAAACCTGACTGAAATTCTTCATAGAGATCATTTTTTTGCAAGAAGCAGCACAATTGAGCAGACACAACTTTTTCTAAAATTTTAGACATATACGGCAGATTTGAAATGGGTTTGTAATTTGCCAGTTCACTAGAATCTAGTTGTGGTTTCTTAATAAGAGGCTTAATAACCGCCAGCTTGAATGGTTTTGGGACGTGACCTAAAGATAACGATGAGTTAATAATATTGAGAAGCGGTTCTTCTGCTACAGGTAACAACTCTTTCAGTAGTTTAGTGGATACAGGATCTAATAAACATGTTGTTGGTTTAGATGCAGTGATAAGTTTATTTAGTTCTTCCTGTCCTATAGTTGTAAAGCACTGCAGTTTTTCTTTGGGAGCGGTGAATGAAACTGAAGTACTAGACGGTGTAGAACCTACATTTGTTATTGTATTTCTAATGTTATCTATTTTATCAGTGAATAAATTCATAAAGTCATTACTATTAAAACTGTGAGGGAATATTTAGATTGGGTGGCGTCTGTTTATTTGTTAGTCTAGCCACTGTGCTAAATAAAAACCTTGGATTGTTTTGGTTATTATCTATGAGTTTGTGGATATGCTCTGCCCTGGCAGCTTTTAGAGCCTGTCTATAGCTGGACATACTGTTTTTCCACGCAATTCTAAAGACTTCCAAGTTAGTTTTTCTCCATTTGCGCTCAAGATTATGAGTTTCTTTCTTGAGAGAATAGGTATAACTGTTGTACCATGGCGCAGTACGTTTTTCTCTAACCTTTTTCATATTGAGGGGGGCAACAGCTTCTAATGTATTAGAGAAGATAGTGCCCATGTTGCTAGTCATTTCGTCTAGTTCACGTGTATTTATGGGTACACAGAGCAGCTGAGATAAATCAGGCAGGTTATTTGTGAATCTGTCTTTGGTGGCTGGAACAATAGTTCTGCCCAGACGATAACGCGGAGCCATATAGTTAATATCGGTTATATGCAGCATGCACGATACAAGGAAATGATCAGTAACATCATCACTTTGAGGTACGATATCTATATCAGTAAGATCAATTCCATGCGATATAATTAAATCTAGCGTATGATTGAAACGATGAGTGGGCCCGGTGACGTTTTGCTCGACTCCAAAAGAGTTTATCAGGTCAGTAAACGCAAGTCCTGACGCATCATTTGTATTATCAACGTGAATGTTAAAATCTCCGACAATTAGCTCTTTATCAACATTAACCAATAGATCTGAGAGGAAATCTGCAAATTCTTTTAGGAATTCTGTATATGGCCCTGGCGGTCTATACACAGTAGCCAGAGCAAGAGATAGGAGAGATTTCTTTTGCATGTCTGACAGTGTAACATTAAGTAGAAGTATTTCGAATGAGTTAAACCTGTATCCTGTTTTCTGAGTAACATTGAGAAAATCACTATATATTGTAGCGACACCACCGTCACGACCAGTCTGACGGGGTTCATGCTTATAACAGTAGCTTGGTGGAGTAGACTCATTTAGACCAATATAATCATTTGGTTTAAGCCAGGTTTCAGTCAAACAAAGTACATCAAAACTATTATCTGTGATCATTTCATTTACAATAACTGCTTTGGGTGCGAGTGATCTAATGTTTAGGAGCCCAAGCTTTAGAAATTGTTTTTGTTCATTTATTTTGCATTTTTCAGGTTTAATCACGATCAGATTTTTTCTAGATCCTACATTAAATTTATATGTTGACCTCACTATTCAGGGAACAGATACAGTCTGTATAGATTGGACAACGCAAGTACTTCTGTCATTTAGGAGGGTAGAGCAAAAGCCATTATAGCAGTTATTTGAGAATTGGCTTGCTAGTCATATGGAGCGTAGCGTCCTGGAGATGTTGTCCGACAGGAGTTCCACTCCGACTCTGCTGGGGTGCAGGCCATCAGCACGGAAAAGCCTAGAACGCTCCCAGAAAAGATTCCAATTATTAACAAAGAGCAGTTTCTGTTCTTTACACCATGACAATAACCATTCGTTTAAAGCAAAAAGTCTACTGAACCTTTCGTGTCCTCGTCGATCCAGACTGCCACACATTCACCTCAAAACATTGGATTCATCCGTGCTGGAGCACAACACACGCATGGAATATAATTCCGCAAGGAACTGCAATTGCAGGTTTTCAAACAGAGATGGCGACAAAGAGGCAAAATTTACGGGCTGCGGCTTTAAATTTATTTTACAATTTTACACTACTTTTCTCTGAACTATTCTACAGAATCTCTAGCACCCCCACAGGCTTGTTCAATGTGCACTTTTCTTTTCTTCTTTTTTTTTTTTTTTTTTTCGTTTTGACGTCAAAACCAAAAAATCTTTGATAAATTTTTATCTTTTCTTAGATTGTGTATAGCATGAGCTGATTTTTGGTAGTTCTCAGTCATGAAATTGTAATGTAAGTCATGTAATTCATCTTCATAAGCAAAGTTTGAATATGTCACAATTTTCACAGCCCTTGTCTATACCACTGAACAGACTGTACTCGTATGCAACCCTCACAGCCTTATTTTCATTCACACTTCTTTTAAATGCAGCATCTACCCTGACTAAAGTCTATTGAAGAAAGAGTCATATGAGTTTGGAAACTCCATGAGGGTGAGCAGATGACAGAACTGGGTGAACTATTCCTTGAATGGTTGATAATCTGGACTGCTACAACACAACTATTGCAGGTTTACATCCAGCTAAGGGTGACAAAGGAAGTGGGTCACCGTCTTTCCCAATCATCATTGTGGCTTGGAGCAAGGCACTTAGCTAGCTCCAGGGGAATTGAAAGTCCTGTCAATTATGGTACTGTAGGTCTGTTTGGAATGAAAAAGAGCACAGAAGGAGGGAGAAATAAATTGATATTGACCATAATGCTGTAAGTGGTTGAGAGATTTCCTCATTCTAAGAGATCTCAATAAAACAGAGAACAGCAAAACAATGAACAGGCTAAAGGTCAACCAGAGGTCAGTTATCATCGACATATTTTTGAATTGTGATTTTCAGATGAGGCCAAAGTTCAACCCCATTTCCTTTTTACCAGTGGACCCAGGAACCACACACATGCACACATGACAGTTCAGCCATAGTTCTTTAATTTATTAGCTCTCTGTCTTTCTAATGGAGCAATAAAATTAATTGTTTATGTGTGAAATATGAGAGGTTAATGTTTTTGACAGAAGCCTCTTATGCTCACCAAGGCTGCATTTATTTGATAAAAAATACAACAAACCCGTAATAATGTGAAATATTATTACAATTGGAAATAATTGGTTTTTTTTTTTTTTTTTTTTTTTGTGAATATAAAGTTTACAGCCTTCTTGGAATTTTTTTATTTTATTTTAATTTTTGGACTGTTGGAACTTTGCTGGTTTTTATTATCATTAAAAAATAAATAAATAAATAATTGTTGAACAGTAGTGTGTGAGAAAAGAAATGAATCTCCTGTTCTTAAATGAAGACTGTTTCTTGACATACATTGGGGTCTAAAGTCTAGAGACCACTTTGGAAATCTGAGACTTAACATTTAAAATTTAAAACTGGAAAGCAACAAAATTGTGGGGTTTATGCAGTTTGAATGCTGCTGCCACTAAAACAATATAGGGACAAACCAAGACTTTCTAAAATGCATGTTCATTTTTCAGTTCAACTTTTCGCTCAGTTGTCATTTTGTTTATTTAATTTACAATGAAAAAAAAAATTACATTAGAAAAATACAAAATCTGTATGTGTGTGTAACTCTGTGCCCTTTATTAGAGAAACATTAAATTTTTACAATAGACACAAATTCAGGAAATTGTGTGAATGGGAAGCTTTGATCTCGGATGCAGAGCTACAAATTGGGATTTTCATTTGAAGCATAACAGATTCTGATGCCCATGTCAAATCAAAAAGTACTGTGGTTTGTTGTGTGTCACCATGGGTATTTATGATTACAAACCCATCTGCCATAGAGGATAAATAACTAAACGGAGCTATTTCAATTTACATCTTGTTAGTAGTTTTTGTCAGCAAAAAAAAAACAGTTGTGTATGCTAGCATGGCAGTGCTCTCTTTCTCTCTCTCTCTCTCTCTCTCTTTCTCTTTCTCTCTCACTAAGTCATCTGTCATGCATGTATCCACTGATTAAACTGCACACACACTTCTTCTTACATACGTACTGCTTCAGTGGCTCATTTTGTAGAAAAGAGTAGAATGAAGGAGAGATGTGGCGTATTGTAAGAACAGATGGAGGAATGAGTGGAGGATAATTGTGGCCTCTGTAACCAAGCGGAAAAGAGAAGCAGTTTGGCCTGACGAAACACATACACACACACACACACATCTACTGTGTGTTTCTTACTGCTCATCACAGCTGTTTGGCCTTTAAAAGGCATTTAGTTAGAATATAGCATGAATGAGCATTAGGGCTGTAGGATGTCGAATATTCATGATATTGGCAACAATTTTGCTGGTGATATAAGATGAATATGTGATGAACCATGAATATCACAGTGTTTTTAATTAAAAAAATGTTCCTGTTAAAGAATTGGCCTCGCAATTTTGTATTGTGACTTTTGAGTAGCTTTTGAGAGCTTTAGACAGATTTTTAATAGTCATTAATATCTAATAATTGTTTATATCACAGCCATGACATTTGTCATTTTTGTTTTGTAAAACATTTGACTGGATGAAAATCTGTGTTGTGTAGAATTATCTTTAAAATTCATTAATATGAATGATAAAGTCTCATAAACTAGAGGTGGTTAGTTTAATTGATTTCTGTGAATCAGTTCAAACTGTTGATTTTAATGATTCAATTCCACGTGCACATGCATACACGCTAATGTTTTGTTTCTCAAAACTGTTCTCAGGAGTCTTCATGTGGCAATTTTTATGTAATGAAATTTTAGTAAATATATGCATGGAAATATTGTTCTTTATTACTATAAAATGATATACCGGTTCACATAAAGAGTGAAGTGTCATTCATTTATTTATTTAGTGAAAATCATTTAACTAGATTTTTGTGTTTTTTGTATGTTTTATTTTTATTATTCATGTATTTCAGTCATATTTGAGTCTGCTAAAATAGCTGTTTGACCAAAATAATGGTTCTTCTCATCATCCTTTTTAGACACTTCAAAGAAAAATATTAAGATAAAGTGGAAACATAAGATATTATCAAAAGGCAAAAACAAGATATTTTAGCTTTATTTCAAAGTGTAAATGAGATGCTAAAATCATACCTTAAATGCCGCGCATGGTTATTAACCAGCCTCAAATCTTAGATACCTTCATGTAACTTAACAAGACAGCTAACAAATGTTGCTAAAACATTACATTGTATTTATCAAGCGGACTAACAAGCTAGTTTTGAATTAATTAGTCACAGTAAAAAATGCCAATCCTCGACAAACCTGACAGATGGCACAGTTACATGCTCAGCGTGTGGCTGTAGCATTTCAGGTTTGATAGGAAGCAGTCTGTGAGTGTGCAGTTGTTCCACGCGCCCCCACAACCAGCTGTCAGAGCTAATTCTCATTCAGACTGGACGGTGGAGGTGAGGAGGTGAATTCACTGCTCGCTGCATCCAAGTGGGATAAGTGCAGTGTTTTTCTCTGTCCGTGAAGCATAATGTTTGTGAATTTGAACATATTTTGCCCTTAAAAAGGGGCTTTAGGTCTGCATGTAGTTGTCATGTGGGCAGTGGGATTGTGGGCTGCTTACAATTCACACACTTTCTATATACTGTATAGTGTGCAAAATTATGATTAGCATGTCCTAAATTTTGTGAAAAATGCCAGATTCTGCAGATTGGAATTTTAAGATATGAATCCATATGTGCTGTTTGGGGTAATATTACACACGATTCTTTGTGCTTTGAGAGAGAAGACATTTATAATGCTACTTTTTCAACATTTTAAATGGTAAAACAAATGTTATGTTCCAAAGTTTGGGGTCAGGAAGACCCATCTCTTATGCTCACCAAGGCTGCATGTATTTGATCAAAAATGATAGAAACAGTAATATTATGGAATACTATTTGATATAACTTTTTTCAAACTTATCTTTAATATATTTTAAAATGTAATTTATTTAGTGATGGCAACGCTGAATTTTCAGCAGTTATTCCAGTCTTCAGTGTCTCATGATCCTTCGGAAATCCTTCTATGAAACATTCAAGAAACATTTCTTATTATTATCAATGTTAAAAACTGCTTATCAATGTCTGCTGCTTAATATGCTGTGGAAACCATGATCGGGTGTTTTTTTTTTTTTTTTTTGAATTCTTTAATGAATAAAAAGTGGAACGGTAGAACATAATTTATGTAAAATATAAATCGTTTGTAACATTATACATATATAAATACTGCCACTTTTAATCAATTTAATGCAATAGTAGCGACCATATTAAAACTACTCAAAAATACAAAAATTACTCAAGTACTTTCCCATTCTCAGCATACTTAGTACAGTGCACTAGAATTATATAATTTGGGATGCAGCCATGGTCTTGGGTGGACGTGAGGTTGAAGTGACAGCAGCAGAAACTAATGAGTCCTCAAGGATGTTTGACTGAGGACAGTAAGATGGACAGAGAGTAAGACACTAATCAGTCCTAAAGGGTTTGTGTGCCAAAAACGATACTCTCACTAGTGGACTATAAACACACAGCTGGGCTTATACAATTATGGGGGATGTTTTCACCGGAAAGCTGACCGATGCCATCTGTCAATCAAACAAGTAGAACACTCACGTCTCATTGCTGATATTGTTTTGTTTTGGCTGTGCAGATGGTTGCTGGGATGATGGGGTTTTTAACTACTTTGATGTTTGTGTATCCATATATGTGTGTGTGCTAAGATGACTGCTCACACAAACGGACGTGTTTATGCAGTCCTAGCTATAGTTGATCAATGGTAACTCATGTAGAGTAGCTGTGCAGTCAACCGGAGAGTGTTTATGTAAAACCAGGTCTGAGTTTAGTACAAGCGTGAAAAACAGGCGCCTTTCTCTTCCGTCATATGATTACATGTTCTATAGGTTACGGGTCCACATGCACACACACACACACACACACACGCACACTAATGGCAAATGTAGCCTAGTGTGATATATGCGCCCCAAACGGTTTCTGGAGGATTGATTGGACCTTCAGTGGAGCTCTATTGAAAAGTCCCAAACAGCTTCAGAGGTTTCATTTTCCTGCAGAGCACCTTCCTTTTACCTTTATTCCTTCTTTCTTCTTTTCTGCCTCTTTGAAAGCCTGCTCCTGTGAAGCCTTCTACCTCCTGCGGTTATTACAGTACCTTGCTCCCTCTATTTCTTTCTCTCTCTCATCCATATTTTGGCTTATTTCTTGGGCTGGTGCTGCTGGATCAGCCTGAGAGTGAAAAAAGCAGGTGTTGAATAGAGTGTCAAAGGTCATGAATTACCTGATTCCTAAAAATTTCTGGAGCTGTCATTCATTCTGCATAGGGAGAGAGAGAAGCATCAGCCGCCTGACACTGGTGTTGATCACTGCAATTTGACCTTTAAAATGGAGGTTTTTCATGGTCGTTTAGGAGCTGGATGGAGGTGGTTGTTACGTAATCAATATTTCAATCTTTTCACTTATCGAACAATAGTCCATCCTTGACCCATCAGCATCTTTGAACCCAGAGTTGGAAGTTCATTAATGAAAAACACTAGTTTACTCAATTAAATCACCCATATGTTCCAAACCGCTTTCTGAGACTTTGGAATAT
Source organism: Onychostoma macrolepis (assembly GCF_012432095.1). NCBI lineage: Eukaryota > Metazoa > Chordata > Actinopteri > Cypriniformes > Cyprinidae > Onychostoma > Onychostoma macrolepis. The sequence continues at coordinate 12,180,180 of NC_081171.1, forward strand.
AGTGCACTAAACTCATAAACTTCTTTTGAAACAGAACTTGTTTTAATACATATATGCGCGTGTGAATGTTTGTGTATGTGTTCTTGCACAGACACAGGTTAGGAGCCTTGTCTTTTTGCAGTTGTTATTGAAATACAGGTCTGTTTTTTGTCATCTGTCCTCTCCTGTTATTTTTTCTACTAGTTTTTGTCTCCTGAGAGCTTCTTTGGCTTTGCAGACAACCTTTTGAAATGAAAAAAAAACTGACACAAGCTTTTCTAATGCATTTGTGTGTGTATTTCTCTGAGTAATAGCGTTGTGTGTGTGTGTGTTGCTCTATGAGTAATAGCTCTGTGTGTGTGTGGGCGGGTGGTACAGTAACAGATGCAGACTCGAAAGAGGCACACACAGTGAAAGAGTGATGGAGGAAGGAGAAGAAGAGGAAAGAGTTATTGAAACATGCCAGTAGGGAAGGACTATAGAGAAAGAGCGAGCAATTACAAGTTTTCCATTGAAAACTTGGAGTGGCAACGTTTTTAAGTTCCCCTGGTGGCCTCGGAAAATCAGTTGCTATGACTTCACTGAACCTTCAGGAAACAAACAGCTCAATGACATCAACGTAGTAGAACAAAATCGGATTGGTTCTGATTTGATGGACGTTTGCTAAATCCCACCTCTCACCACAGTTCATTGGTTCACAAAGACCAATTTTTCACTCAATGTACCGCATCTTTCTAAAAATGTGATGAGATAGAGGGTGTCAGAGTTCTGCAGCAGGTTAAATTAGTTCAGTGGTCTGTGCAGAGAAAAAGACAGTGGGAGGAATGCGGACCTGATTAGCATAACCTATTAATTATGCATTAAATGCTCCAGTATGCACTCCGAAGTACCATTACTTGTCATTTAGGAGATGCTTTTACCAAAAGCACATTACAGTACATTAAGTGCGTGGACAGTCTCTAAAGCAGAGCTTCTGCAGTTTGCCCCTGCTGGAAGATGTTGGTACTATTTGGAGGAAAAAAAGCATGTTTTTCCATTGACATCCACTAAAAAGTAACCATGTATTTTGATGAAATAACATTTTTGCGATTTTTGCCAAGTAATTTAGACCTCCTTGGTGACCGATCTTTCCAGATTGTTATTATGTCAATGAAGTTGGATTTTGCTAAATGTTAAATGAACATTTTGATTTGCTTTTTATAACTATTTGATATTAGTGATGAGGTTTTGATTCATCTCGGTTACTCACATCTTTTGAGTCCATTCAACAATAACAAATATTTATCTGATTCATTCTGCAATTCATTTAGTAACTTTTTTGTGGGTTACATCATTACACCAGTAGGCTACCGCCAATGAGTGGTTTAAAATAAGAATGCGTAAATCCCTGAGTCATTCACTTGAGATTCACTCAAAATCAAGTTGTTTGGGACCAATCTCATTATTTTCATTCAAAGTTGCATGTCTATGTGTCACGTGTTTTCAAAGCAGATTGTTTTTATCTCCATTTTGTCAGCTTCCTGGCTTCTAGGTGTTTTATCAAGTAAAAGAGAAATTACAGCAGTAGCCTAAAAATGATTTATGAGTTTCAGTAATATATTTTAAGTGTTTAAAGAGTGCTATTGAGATATTGTAATACATTAGGCAGCATAGCAATGCATTTCCAGTAGGCTCCTTGCAATGAAAATTGTGTATGGTCATCAGTCATTTTTACACATTCATAAATTGGGGATTATGCTGTGTGTAAACCTATAAAACTTCTTGTAGTGCTACACTCTATGCCCTGCCGAACTGAATGAACAGCATTCCCCATCCCATTGGTTTATCGTCGGTCATAATAATTAACGAAGATGTTTGATTCAACTTGGTTCACTGAAGCGGCATATTTGTTCAGTAACTTTGACCAGTCGATTAAAAGCTTGCCTATTTGTTTTATCTCTGATGTGTTTGTAATACTCAGTCTTTATAGTCAGGAATACACATTTAAATCAGTGCATGACAGTTATCCGTTTGATTACTTAAAGGATGTGATTAAAAACAATTGACTTATCACTTTATATCACTTTTCGAGATATTATCACAGCCACATACTGAACTGTATAGCTCTGTCAGTGGACAGTCCCTAAAGAACAACTTGGAGTCAAGTGTTTTGCTCAAGGGCACGATGATTCAGAATCTCTGAAAATCTCTGGTTCGCAAGTTTAGTTCAGTCCCATGAGCCTTTTCCAGATCCACCGGCCATCAGATACATATACGTAGGTTTATATTCAACATGATAGATTTCCACAAGATTCCTCAGGATCTATAGGTATTTTTCTTCTTGCTTGTTTCTTTTTCCTATTTCTTCATTGTTGTAACTCTCCCTCCCTCTCTGCTCCATATTCCTGCCCAAGCATGACTTCATTATATGGAGATTTTAATTACCTTGTTGCAGGTTATTTTGCATATACAGTGGGGTGATGAGTACGCTCTCCCTCTGCGGCTCTCACTGTGTGACCTTTGACATCAGTCAGGCTGAAAACCCATGAGAGGAGAGGCGTTGTAAGAGGTTTGTTGATCTCAGCTCTCCTATATTCCAGTTAGAAGCAAGGAGAACAGTCATCTCCAAACTAAAAACACACACAAAAAGTGTATTATCTGCATTTTCTTAAATAAAATAATTAATATTGGATTTTATAACAAATTACAAATCATATCCCTCTGGGTATAGGTACTCAACAGAGTGCACTACAGTTTAAAAGCCAGAGTTTTTTTTTTTTTTTTTTTTGTAGAAATATATTTAAATAACTGTTTACTGTTACTATTTTAATATATATTACAAATAATTTCTAACATATTTTAAAATGCAATTTATGTCAGTTTCTCTCTTAACCAATGGCATGGGTTTGAGGCAGCACTAGTGAACTGTCAGATGGAAAGTGTGATTGGAGCAACCTGTTTATTCTAATAGACTCATTCCTCTCTCAATTGCATTATTGGCTCTATCAGTAGAACGGTGCAAATGGCCTCAGGGTCTCCAGGCCTGTCAGTCTGTTCCTGTTTGTCATCATTATCACACTAATGAGTAGAATTTTCTCTTAAGCAGTTGTGCTTGCCTTGCACCCTTCCAACGAATCAGTTCATTTATCTTTCCTCCACTTCACACAGTCATTACTTCCTGTGGCAGAGGTGTTACAGCCACATTTGTCTGATGTTGACATGACTTGAGGTGAGCATGAGGATCATCTAAACAAGCTGCTGGGTATCTTTGGTGCTAACAGGAGCAGCAGGGTGGAACAGGGCCTCCGTGACTCGTCAGAGGGGCTGCGGGCTGGAGCTGATGGGCCTCATCTGCTCTCGATCCATGCTGAATTGTTTGGAAATTAGGTGGATAATGATCTGGTGGGATGGGACTCTGCTCTGTTTGATTTGTGTCCTGTCAGTTTGTCTTGAACTCAGCCTCTCTGGTTAGCCAAGTCTCTGCTGAATGTCCAGTAGCTGCCGGGGTCTCGGTTAAGAGTGTGTGTGTGTGTGTGTGTGTGTGTGTGTGAGAGAGAGAGAGAGAGAGAGAGATAGAGAGAGAGTTGTGTGCAATATGCAGCTCAGTAGTAGACAGTAATCCGAGGAAAAGTGGATATCGCTGCTCTTCCCAGAAAAGAAATCCAGAGTGAGTGCTGGAACGAGAGAAAGAGAGACAAAAGTGAGAGAGAGATTGCGGTTATTTGACCTCTAGTAAATATATGATGACTTTTTTTGCTAGTATGTAGGAGTATGAGTGTGTGCAATAGAGCAGCAAAACAGAATTGGAAACCTCTGCAAATCCTTCAACAAACTGATCTAGAGACACTTGATAAGGAGGATCAAATACACACACACACACATATACACAAATCAAGCATCTCCATATGTATGTAGAGCAGCTACAGAATTCAGTTCTAAAGCTCTTATTCTGGGGGGCACACATTGTTGCTACAGTGACAGTAGAGCTGATGTACGTGGGATCTTTAGAGGAGGAGAGGTCAAGAGGTCAGAGCTGAGAAATGTGTCCTTATATGGGCATCCAGAGAATCCAGCAGAGAAAAAGACTACAGCACTATAAATGTGTGAGATGAATGTCTATGCATCTGTCTGTCTGTCTGTACTGTATGTTGGACATTTTGTAAATCGTTTTAATTTATATTTCTGTGGCAACTTGATGAATAGCCCGTCCATTGTGAAATTTCATTGGTCCAAAATCCCACTACTCATAATTGCTTGTTTCTTGACATGAAGTATACTCTGACTCTGATCATGTCATGTTGCACAATGTTTTATAATAAAATGGACTTAAAACTTACAAAGAACACCTAGCGACACCATAATAACTACCCAACACACTACCAGTTGCCCTTAAAGGGATAGTTCACCCAAAAAATTAAAATTTTGTCATGACCCTCATGTCACTCCAAACTCATAAGACCTTCGTTCATCTTCAGAACACAAATTAAGATATTTTTGATGAAATCTGAGAGCTTTCTGACCCTATATAGACAGCAACGCAGCTACCACATTCAAGGCCCAGAAACGTAGTAAGGACATCAATAAAATAGTCCATGTGTCATCAGTGGTTCAACAGTAATGTTATGAAGCTACGAGAATACTTTTTGAGCACAAAGAAAACAAACAACAATTTCTTCTCTTCTGTGTCAGTCTTCGATACGCATTCGTCGTGGTACTGTTGAGAATGTGTCAAAGACTGTCACAGAAGAGAAGAAATTATTGAAATTATTGAACAAAGTTGTTATTTTTGTTTTCTTTGCACACAAAAAGTATTCTCGTAACTTCATAAACATGAGGGTGAGTAATTAATGACAGAATTTTCATTTTTGGGTGAACTATCCCTTTAATAAAAAATTGAAAATGTATCTTTCTGTCTTTGTTTCCTTTTTTTTCTGTTTTGTCTGTCGTTTCTGGACAGGTCTGAATGTCTTGCTGTGTTTCTAGACAGGTGAACTAGATTGAAGGCCACTGAAGCTCTCACACACATGCAGACCACATAGCTTTTGTTCATTACAGAGAAAAGGCAGACAGGGCCGTTGCAGTTCCAGCAGCCCTTGATTTAAGCTCTTCTGTTAGAGAAAAGTGCAGAGAGAGAGATGGAGAGACCTACGCAGGGCTGTAAATGAACAGAGAGAAGACAAGAGACGCTATGAAGGTCATGAAGGCAAATTTTATTGCAGCTTTTTGTTCCACTGCCTTGTGTTCCCCCCTGTGTGTTTGTGTGTGACATGTACATGCTTGAAGGCATGGATGTGTGTTGTGCTGCCTGCTGTAAGGACTATCAACACACACTGCCTTGTTGAACTATCTACACACCCTCCCATCTTAACATACTTCAGCTCTTTCAATTAATACATTATTAATGATCAGCAAAACAAAGCTCATGAATATTGAAATGCTTTTATCACTAAGGAGTTTAAAAAGTTCTTTCACTTTACCAGAACACACATACATATATGCACACACAAGCATACATTAGTCTCCTGAGGCACATAGCCGGTTAACATTAATCTAATTAACTGTCTCACTTAAGACCTGCCCATCAAAACTCACCCGAGAGAGGAAGACACTGAGAAGAGAGAGATAGCAATAGAGAGGGGCGGGGTGAGCCAGATATCAGCAGACAGAAGCAATGGAGGTTTTGAAGTGCTGTGGTTCTGAAATTGGGTCTTCTTGTCATTTCAGTCTCTTGTGACAGTTCAGACTTGAGAAATTGTGTCAAGAACAAAAATCTTTCATTCAGTTTGGATTCACCTTGACCCGGAACGGAGAACTCAGAGAGCATAAAAAGTGAACCGAACCAAAGAAAGAAAGATATAAGATACATCTTCCAAATTAAGGCCGTGGAATGCAGGTTTCCCGGCACTTTTGCACTTCCATCAAATTATTTAAAAAAAGACTTTGAGTAAAAACATTTACCAAACATTTGTGAACTTAAGTGAAGTTAAAATGGAAATAAACTAAAACTCATATGAAAAAAAAAAGTAAGAATAATCACCTCTTTGGCGTGCATGTAGTTTAATTATGTACAAATCTATATAAATTGTGGCATGACAAAGTAATATAATTCTATATAATGTGTTTATTTCATTTGTGTTCTTTCATTCCTATATATATACATATATATATATATATATATATATATATATAATACAACATTAAACATTATTAATTATTTACTTCTTTTACACTAAATTACAAAATGTGACTTTCTAAAACATCCACATTAATGATGAAGAATCAGCATTTACCAAAAAAATGGAATTGTAGCCTAAGTTATGACGCATTTCATTGTGTGATAATTACAGTTTGTAAAAAAACAATGAGCAAATGCACAAAATATGTCACAAGTGGCTGATGCTTCATTGTGCCGGCTGGCATGTTTTATTAAAGAGCTTGAAAATGTTTTAAACACTCACAAATCAGCTTGTAACATCAACAAATTCGAATCATTAAAGTACTGAAAATGACATTGAAGATGATGTTTGTGCTTCAGCGCCCTGTAATGCTCATATTGAAGGCACATACGCTTGTCTTCTCAGTTTTCCATCCCTGTTTTTCCCTTCCTCTCTCTTCCCCTCTCTCCTTCCATTATTCACAAGCAGGTCTCTGCAGCAAGCTCTCATTTCACTCCACTACACCACAATCAATACCTGTACTGTGTGTGGGGGGGGGGGGTTACATAGACTTAAGTGGGCATGCAAACAGGTCATAAGATTTTTGCATGCACACTTGAATCCAAGTACAGAATGTATTAAAAGGAGAGACTGCATTTGCCCTCAAGAGTTTATGCATTACCTTGCACTTCAGGTCATGTTGAAAAGGGTTTCATTTGGCCTTTGAGACACACATTCGTGCACAAATACACACACTCTGTACTCCTGTACTCTGTTTTAATTTTCCATAGTTTAATGTTTTTTATGTTCATTTATCACATACAGTCTGAGGAGAAATGCATGTTGTATTTCAGCTGCATTTTAACCATATCCAATCTAGTTTTTGTTTGTTTGTTTGTTTTTATTCATGAAATAAAATGTTATTGTTTAAATTAAATTAATAATACTACTAATATTATTATTATTATATTGGTTTTATAAATTATTATTAGTATTATTATTATTTGTTATACAGTTTAACCAGAAGATACTTGCACTGGTATAGTACTTAACCAGGCATATTTAAATTAAATTACTATCACGCCTGTTGCAATTTGGTTAAAACGAGCAGTTTGTGTGCTTTTTTTATTGATCATGGCAGCAGTAACTTGTCAAATGATGGAGAAAAGTGTTCTCTATCCATTTTGAAGGAGCCAGTTCAGGTGTCTATTTTGCAGTAGTGATTCTATACAGTCTGTGATTTGCACTGTTGCCTGATTTGCATAATTCCTGCGGTGAATCAGCTGCTAAAACAATATTGTTTATTTGCGCAGCGTGTGCAAATAAGCAGCGTTATCAGCGGGCGCAAATCGCTCTTAGTGAATCTCCACCCTCTGTCTCATCATGGCACAAGTAAAAGAGTAAATACCCATATATTTATTCTGTATTCTTTCTAAACATGCTCACACCCATATCCACTCACACACATACACAAGTCAGCTCGTATTGATTTGGTGTGGCTCCTCCTTGTGTTAAGGAGCAGACATGATTTGAATTTTAAAGAGGTTACATTACTTCACTCCCTCACTCTCTCTCTTGCTCTCTGTCTCACTTACATGCGGTGTAATGTGGCCTTTGGTAAATCACACTTGAAAAGTGGCTTTATTTTGGCTCTTTCCCGGTTGCTAAGCACAGATCTAATTGCTGGCAAATGTTTCTGGACGCTGTAAGTCAAACTGTGTGTGTATGTGTGGTTTTGGCATATAAATTAAGCTGGTAGGTCTGGATCATTCCAGTTCAGCTATACTGACCTAACCCTGGTAAACCTGAACATGGAGCAGATGATGGATCAGACCCAAAGGTGTGTTCACATCGCTGCAGTCACTAACTCACTGTAATGCAGCGGTGACGGACAATCAGCTGCAAGCATTGCAGCAAGAGTGTTTGAGTCCAAGCTTCCTGACTGTCCCACAGCTGGTCTATAAAACGTGTCTGTACATCCTCTAGAAGCATTGATCCGAAGATAATTTCAAACAGGAAGCAGCTAACGAACTGTATAAGCTATATTATGTATTTTAAAGAGAAGTTTGAAAGTGAATTTGAATTATGTTGTTGTGAGTGTGTCAGGAGCTCTTCCGATCAAGGCTACTGCAATGCAGATATGCTAATGAACAGATAATGTCATATCATTTGTGTGTGTGTGTGTGTGTGTGTGTGTGCTGCATTGTTCTTCTCTGTGTCTTTCATAAGCATGAGCATGTGTGTGATCTTGTGTTGCAGTGCTTGGTTTCTGGTCAGGCATGAATTGGAGCAGCTTTATGTAACACCCTGATCAGAGATTCAAGACCCCGAGCATATCCCACAAACCCCTGCCCGTTTGGCTTAATCTAAAGCACGCTTTGATTTCCTGCAGGCTCAAATTTGAACTGCTAAAGAGAGACAGGCACTCTCGGAGGGGAACGTGGTACACACACACATAAAGCCACTGTCAACTACTGTAATGGAAAACAAGGACAGAAATGCTGTATTGAATTCAAGAGCTTCAAGGTGTGTGTGCTCATGTCGATCATGTCAAGTGTACTGGTGTGTGTGTGTGTGTGTGTGTGTCAGGTCACCAAATGTGCCCACTTGAATAGTAAAAATGAGATTGCCCTCATTGTAGAGACAAGCCAATGATTCGCATAAGGCTTGATATACAGTAGATGCTAAATCATGTATTAAAAATGTATATGAAAGCAGACAGGTTTGTATGATTGAGACTTAGATTTAATGAGAAAATAAATAAACAAATATATAAATAAGTTCAGAATTATGTAAATCCACTGTGATACAATTTCTTTTTTTTTAATTACAATCATTAAATTATTACAAAAAAAAAAACACTTTACCTACACACTATTGAACAACCTTTTAGTAAAGAAAAATTTTCTTTTCAATTACAGTTATTGTTTTTTAATATACAGTTACCAATTTGCAAAAAAAAATAAAAAATGCACATCAACTGAACAATCTGTCGGTAAATATACTAAACACAAACAGACTTGCTTAATTTTAGTTCATGCAGCAAATGACTTTCATTTATGCAGCCTGATAAATGTGTTTTGTCATCATTATTTCATGATAAACGCATATTTTTAATCTTCGATATTCTCAGCTCAGGTAAATATGATTTATTTTGCTGTCACACTGGAGATTCACACCGGTTAAATTGTTCTGCCACTAAAAAGCGATGCAGGCAACACTGGTAGTAAAAGGTGTGAAAGGATGATCTGACAGTGTGTTTAGCAGGTGATTGTGTGTCACGTGGTCACACTTTTTCTCTTCCAGAGCACAAACTGTTAACATGTTTTAACTGGGGTCTGCTTGTGAAACATTCGCTGTTATGCGTTCATTCTTTTGAACGATAAAACGTCTGCCGCTATTCACAGAGCTCGAGAACACTTCTAATTAACATCTCTTCTACAACACACACACTTACAAAATCACTTTGTTTTCTGTCAGATTCAATAGCCATTGTCTAATACAATTATAAACGTGATACATCATTTGAAATGAGAGAGGGAGATATTAGAGAAGTAATTAAATAAAGCAAGTGTCCAGTAATGACAGATGTAACGACAGATGTCAAAGATACTTGATAAGAACAAAAAGTACAAAGAATAAATAGAAAAAGAACACACACACACAAATACTAAAACGGCATGTGCTATTGTTTTAAAACCTTTGTGTGCGTGTAAAAGCAGTTCTATGACTTATTGATGTAGCATTAGTGCGCTGCTGTGACCTCAGCTCAACCTAACCCACATTCAGATGAGAAGTGAAGAGGGTCATTCCCACAAACCGTCACACACACACACACACACACACACAGCTTCCTGCACCTGACAGTGTGGATCTGGAAATAATCTAACGCTGTGTTTCTGACAACCAATGAGATGGAAGGAATATGAAATTGTCTTTGAGAAGCAAGAGACAAAGATAGAGGGTGTTTGCGTTTATTAGTCTTCCCTGAAGCATTTGCCAGCATTTGATAACTCTTCTGTCTTTCTTACCTCATTCTTCTATGCATTTTCTTCACTGTCTGTCTTTCTTGCTGTAGCACCTGTGTCTTAATTGAAGATCGATGACTGTTGGAAGTGACTGTGCGTTTCTGTAAGACTCTGTAAGTCTGGATATTGTTCAGTTGGCGCTGATGTTTTATAACAAAAACATTTTACTTAGCAAAAATGATTTTTCATGATCACTCTCCTTCAGTTTAATCGCATTATTTTATCCTCTAAAGATTATTGCAATTGTAAACTAAATGTATAGCACAAACAACATTTAATGAAACATTACTACAACGTCAGCCATGCAGCCATGATACTTGATATTCAGTGAGGAAAAAAATGTAGGCCAAGAGAGTCGATTTAGATTTCCTGTTGACTTTAATCATGACATCAGGCCAATGTGATATGGTTGGTTGTGGAGATTTTATGGTTGTAATGTTGTGCGCTGCGGTTGCTCTTGGAGAAAGGTCATGCAAACCTGTAGCAGCAAGTGGTCTGAATGTGTGTATGAAGGATTTTGTGTCTAGTTCTGATGATGGTTGGTGTTGTTAGCTTGGAGAAGGAGGTTTGTATTCAGTGTTCCCTCTAAGCATACAGGGCTGGATGTGCAGATGAGGACGAATTCAGGCAAAACAAAAAATGTGAGAATAAGCTTGAGAGTTCTTGAGACCGAGCTAAATGAATGGCCATTTAAACTGGAGTCCATCCGCACATCCATTGATTTTATTTAATATGCAACTGAAGCTGTTATAAATCTTGTAAATATGCAGTGCTGACTAATTCACAAGACACTGACCGCATCTTAGAACAGTACAGATTTTAAATTCATACACAAACCCACAGGAGCCATGCAATATTATTTTTATTCTTATATTTACAAAATCATGAGATTTTCTTTTTGTAATTAAGATAATGGCCTCTAGATAATTATTAGCCACATTATATATGAATATTTACTGTATATATTATTTAACAAAATATTTATTTACTTATTTACAGGGCTGTCAATTTAAATTAATTTTGTGTGATTAATTAAAAATAAGGTCCCATTTTATATTAGGTGGCCTTAACTACTATGTACTTACATTTGGTACAATGCACTTATTGTGTACATACATGTGTTTACATTGTACTTATATTTTTAAAAATACCTATATGTAATTACATCTGTAATTAATTTCTGTAATTACATTTAGAATTACACTGTTGACCCATCCCTTACACCTTAACCCACCCTTAAACCTACCCATACCACCAAACCTGTGCCTAACCTTACCCATATCCCACCTCAATAGCAGCAATAGTGTTTTGCAATACAATATGAACACAGTAAGTACATTGTACTTATTTTTTTATGTAAGTACATAGTAGTTAAAGCCACCTAATATAAAGTGTGACCAAAAATAATTATTATTGGCAAACTCGATTGCAAAATGGATTATGTTGGCCAGTGATAGCCTATGTTTAATGATATGGAAATAAAACAAGCAGTATATTGACTTGTAAAAGCACTTTGTGAAGTTTATTCAATTCTTTCGTCTATAGTAATGTAATGTCTTTGCATTATGATTTGAATTATCAATTCATTTGGTGGATTTCCTGAGCATATATTGATTTATGAATTTGCTTATCAAAGTAAATCATGTAATTAGAATTTTGAATTTAATGAGCCCTATTTATTTAACAAATGTACAAATATTAAATTATATAATTATTCAAGGAAAAGTATCTGTAGTAAACCGGTACATATGAGGTTGTTTAAAAATATGAATTTATATAATAAATTAAGGATCCACCCAAAATAAATAGATTTTGTGGAATGAGTAGAAAAATCAGAGGGACTATAGATTGTATCAGTGTTTGTGAATGTGTATGTACAGTCGGTCAGACTTGTGAGGCTGCTCTCTCTCTTTCTGTCTCTCTTGCGTCATTCTCTTATTCTGACGGTCTGCCCGTGCATGACTGCATGCCGTTTATCTTTCTTCTTTTTCCCTTGGCTTGTCTTTTCCTCACTCTTTTCTTCCTCTCCCTCTTTCTCTTTTTCTTTTTCTTTCTCTCCCCCTCTCTCTAGCAAAACAATAAAAGTCAGGATAATTGATGACGAAGAATACGAGAAGAACAAGAGCTTCTTCCTGGAGATCGGAGAACCCCAGCTCGCAGAGACCAATGAGAAGAAAGGTGGGGGGCGTGGCCTGTGCCTGCGGAGGAAATCACACACACGACACACACACACACTCACACAGACACACTGAACACCAGTCCACTCTGAACCTTCTCTGCTCTGGATCATCATCGGGATCAACTACAGGCCAAACTACACCATCGACAGCCCTCCGGCCAGGCCCTCGCGTGTGCTTGCTTGTGTGTATGTGTGTGTGTGTGTGTGTGTGTGTGTGTGTCATGCATGCATTATTCCAACCCCCCTCCTGTTGTCTTGTTTCTGCAGGAAGACGATATCAGTCAGGGTTCTCAATCGAGAGGAATACGATAAGCAATGCAGCTTTTGCATAGAGCTACAGACGCCACTTTGGAGAAGGAGAGGATGGACAGTATACAGAGGTTTCTCTCCCTCTCACAGTGTCTCCTTTGCTTTTTACTCTTCTCTTCCTCTGGGCAGAGTTTCACCTTCTCTCTTTCTCTCCTGGTGTCGGTGTGCTGTCTTACAAATTGAATGACATTTATTTGTTTTTGCTGAACACACAACTTCTCTCACATTAACATATGTACCTTACACATACAGTAGGAGCCAAATTCTACTTGTTTTAATGTTAGTCAAGGATTATTGCTCCAAAACTGACATATTTAAGACCCAATTAACACAGTTTTGAAGTGGACAGAGCTAAAAGCAAATATACTGTAGATGGAGATAGTGGCCATATCGCATTCATAATGTAGCATAATGTAGTATGCTTATGCCTACTCACCTGTCAATCAGTCATTGCTCTAAAACAAGGGAATTTTTCTTCTTTTTTTTTTTTTAACAAAAGCCTTGCCAGAATCAGAAGAACCTTTTCTTAGACCTTCTCCATATCTTGCTCTTGTCTTTAGTTAGACACCATTTAAAGTATTAGTGTCTTCTGGTCTTTGGGAGCAATAACATCTATCATAAAAGGCAATGTTATGTGCATATTAACAGCTTTATTTCAATGTACACTACCATTCAAAGTTTGGGGTCAGAGTTTATATTTATAATGTTATATCTCACCAAAGCTGCATTTTGTTGATTAAACATACAGAAAAAACTGTAATATTGTGAAATATTATTACAATTTAAAATCATGTATTCTATTTTAATATATTTTACAATGTAATTTATTCCTGTGATGGCAAAACTGAACTTTCAGCATCTCTTACTCCAGTCTTCGGTGTCAAGTAGCATTTCTTCTTCTTATAAATATTGAACAATTTTTAATATTTTATATGCTTAATAATTTTGTAAAAACCATGATACATTTTTTCAGGATTCTTTGATGAATAGAAAGTTCAGTAGAACAGCATTTATTTGAAATTGAAACATTATGAATGGCTTTATTGTCATAAAAGTATTAAAGGATTAGTTCATTTTCAGAATAAAAATTTCCTGATAATTTACTCACCCCTGTGTCATCCAAGATATTCATGTCTTTCTGTCTTTATTCGCAAGCAAATTAAGGTTTTTGAGGAAAACTTTCCAGGAATTTTCTCCATATAGTGGACTTCAACGGGGACCAGTGGGGTTGAAGGTCCAAATTGCAGTTTCAAAGGGCTCTACACGATCCGAGCCAAGGAATTAGGGTCTTATCTAGAAAAATGATTGGTCATTTTCTAAAAAACAAAACAAAAATGTACATACTTTTTAACCACAAATGCTCGTTTTTCTCTAGCTCTAAGATGCACGTGCACGACTTCACACATCATATAGACACATTGGGAAGGTTGCGCGTGGCGTAGACCGGAGGACCGAACTCCATCTGTTTTTCTCCTCCAACTTCAAAATCGTCCAACAAATCGTTATTTTACCTTTTTTGAAAAGGGCATTTGATTTAGTCTTGGCACATTCGCTTTGTTTGTGCCTTTCCAACGTTATTACATAATGTGTGAAGTTGTGGACACGCTTCTCAGACCTAGTGCAAGATGAGCATTTGTGGTTAGAGATTAAACATTTTTTTTTTTTTTTTAGAGAATGACCAATCATTTTGCTAGATAAGACCCTTATTCCTCAGCTGGGATCATGTAGAGCTCTTTGAAGCTGCATTGAAACTGCAATTTGGACCTTCAACCCGTTGGTCGCTTTTGAAGTCCACTATATGGAGAAAAATCCAGGAATTTGAAGAAGAAGGAAGAAGAAAAGACATGAACTTTTTCAATCTTCAATGACATGGGGGTGAGAAAATTATCAGGAAATTTTTATTTTGAATGAACTAATCCTTTAATTTCTTTCCAAAAAAACCCCCACAAACAAACCAAAAAACACAATGTTTACTGACCCCAAACTTTTGAATGGTCTGGTGTTTGAGAGTTTTGAGCTTGTACGCATTGTACACAAAACACTTTTTTCAAAAGAATGATATGACCCTTTAATTTATAGTCATAATCATCTCTTAAGCAATCTTTTTTTTATTTTTTTTGTAGTTTACCATATAGGGTGTGCTCAGGATACTTGCAGGTTGAGAAAGAAACCTTCAAAGTGAACTGTTTAATTTTGTTTCTTTGCAATAATCTCATAACTAGACACAAAGGAAACGTCAATACGCGCCAGCAAATGAGTTCAGATGCTGGGCTGTAAATCATGAGGAGAGATTAGGGGAGCTAAAAAGACTCAGAGCTCAAGATTGTGAGCTGTCTTCAAAGCCAAAGCTGTTCGAGTGTGTTTCATCTCACATTTAGATAAACATTTATTTTCCAGGAAACAAAATGGCTCTTTTTTCCCAGCACCTCAATGTTTTGACGTGTATCAAATGTTTTTTATCGTATTTAGATTTACTTCTTGATAGTCGGTTGTTTTGATTAATGCTGTGTTTTAGCATGATTAATATAAAATACAATAAAAAGAGATCCAGAGTTTAAAACATGGAATACAAAAGAGAGAGGAACATCAGGTAAGAGTTCAAATCAAATGCAGCTGGATTTGATTATACATTTTTAGATGATGTTTTGCCACTCATCCATACGACTTCATCAGTGATTAACAAAAAAACTGATTAAGACACTCAGAAGAGTGGCGAATCGTCTTCAAAATAATTAATAATCAAGTCCAGTTGCCTTTGATTAGCTTTGCTTGTAAGACATGTGAAAGTACCCTGGATGATTAAAAACTGTAGATAAGAGAAAACAGATTGTTTAGTATGAAAGAAAAAAAGAAAAGAAAAGAAGAGACTAGAAATATATAGGACAGCTGAAGATATGGTTGGATGAAAATGAAAGGAACGGATGGCTGGATGGGCTGTGTGTGTGTGTGTGTGTGTGTGTGTGTGTTCATGCAAGATGTGTAGCACCAAGCTGTCGATAGAAAATGATAGCTCTGTTTTCAAGGACAAGACAAGGAAGAGGGAACCTTAAGCTATTAAATCAATATCGGTTTACACACACAGACAAACATGACTCATTATCTTTATGCTGTGTTTCACATTTACAGACAATAGAAAAAATATGCAGCATCTTGTTTAATTACCAAAACTAATCACAGTATCAAAATGTAACCAATTCATTTATAATTGCCCTTACTTTATTACACCGAATATGTGCCACATTTTCTGTTGGTCTTTCAGTTTACTTCCAATGCATCTTTCAGCTTTTTTCTGTGGATGTATCACACTCACATCTCAGTGATGCATGCAAATCTACAGTGGGCCTAACATGTTTTACTTTGATTACCAACTGGTTAAATATCTTTTTTCTTTCTTTTTTTTATTTAAATCTCAGTGGTCCCAAACCCCCATTACATGTAATTATTTTATTTTATTGGATTTAATTAATAATATTTAATGTTATTTTATTGCTTATATTTCATCAGTCAATTCATAATATCTAGTAATATCTAGTAAAGGTATTATATTAATTTTCTCATAGTAAATTACTGCCTTTTCATTTTTTAGGATATTGGCAAATTAGTTTCTTACCTGTATATTTGTTTTCTGTGTTGTTACTACTATCATCTATGTGACTGACTGCAGAATCTGTGCATGACATCAGTCAAACCCAATTATTGTTTAGCCTGTTTCCCTTCAGTTGTTCTCCAGCTAGGTATTGGTCAGTCTATTTTCACTATTCATTTCATCTTGACCTGTTCTTCAGTACCTACAGTATAATTGTTCAAACAGGTCCATTACAGTTTGTCCAGTCAGTTCTTGTTTTTGATTTAGTGAGTCCTTTACAATCAGCCAAACAAGATATAACAACATTTTAAAATGAGAGGCTGTTATACTTTACATGTTAAAACTATAAACAATGCAGAGGTGAATTAGTGCATAAGACTAAAAAAAAAAAAAAAAAAAAAAAAGAACACAATGTTTGTGGATAAGATGCAAGCAGAGGGACAGAAACAGAAAGACATGGTGATATGTGAGTATTTTTGTAACCTCACAAATCAACAGGCAGAAAAGTAAGGAAAACGGGGTAATTCATAAAAAAGAGAACTTCTAGTCTAAGAAAAAGATGAACAGATTACGCTGGAAAAGATGAACATAAAATATTAAGACAGAGAGAGAGAGACTGTTTAGGCTACAGGAACGAGTTGCTCTGCCATTAATCTGACAGAGAATCTCGCGCTGGAATCCTCCAGTAATGCCTCAGGGTTCATTTATGCTTTGAGATTTATTTGTTCCATTAGATATTTCATTCGTTTACGCAGCCGTTTCTGCCTATGAGGCTCGTGTTTGTGTTGAGCTTGGGAATGTAGTCATCATAACATTGTTTTATGACTATTGCTGTTGTTGGTGTAGCCGTTATGCCAGCTGAGCTCGTGAACTGAGAAGAAATATCAAATAAATGAGACAGAAAGAGAAAGTGATAGAGAGAATATACGTGATCGGACTCGAAAAATTACATTTCCGCTGAAATCACCATGGTGCTGCCCAACGGATTTTCATTTTCTCCTTTCCCAGGCCTTCCCTTTTGTCTGTCCACATCAGTGTATGCATGTGTCTCTACTGTAACCTAATTGTTTTCCTTTCCAAACGTCATCATACCTCCATGCCTTTAGGTCTGCATCTGCTGCTTTCCTTTGACCCTCTCATTTCATTGTGTGTGTGTGAATGTGGGTGATTGATTGGGCTAAACCCAGTCACGTGGTCAGGGGTTGCTTATATCACACAATTACTTACCCAGAATCCCACTGGGCCCATAGAAGCTTCATCGCATGAAAGAAATGAAGGAAAAATCCTGCCCCTGACATATTTCTCATATACTGGGTCACAGTGGTCTATGTGTATTCTATTATAAAAGTATGTTTCATGAAATGGACCTGTTTTCTAAATTTATCAACGAAGATCTGTGATTTTGACCTTTTATAGGACTTTCCACGACAAAGCCAAATTCTTGTGTTCAACTGTAGCATTTATTTACACAATCCAGTTTATCCACAGAAACCTATTGATCCACAAACACGCTCTAGATGATCATTTGAAATATAAGGTGGCTGGTTTGGCGGGTTTGTTTTCTACTCTCTGACTGGTGCTTTTGTTTTCAGAGGAGGAGAAAGAGGCGGGGCAGGAAGAGGCGGAGCCTCTGACGGGCGAAGAGGACGAGGAACGACGCATCGCTGAAATGGGGAAGCCAATGCTTGGAGATCACCCTAAACTGGAGGTTATCATTGAGGAATCTTATGAATTCAAGGTGTGTTAATTTAGCTACATAGTTCCCATTTATTCATAATCACATTAAAGCAACTTTCACCCAAAAATGACATATATTACATATATTACATAATATGTCACATATATTAACCTCATGTTGTTCTAAACCTGTAAAACACAAAAGAAGTTATTTTGAAGAATGTTTTAGTGTACATTTGTCTGTACAATGAAATTCAAGATTGTCCGATGTGGTTTTGCACACTTTTCGGCTTTCATTGCTTGGACAAAAAGTTCTTCAAAATATCTTTTGCATACTGGCGTAAATTTACCAGTTTAGCCAATTATAATGTCAAATTGTAATTATAAGCTCCCATTAAATTATGTATTGCAATATACTTTAAACATGTACTTTTTATTATTTTTGTGGATAATTTTCACTTACCAAATAGTTGTTAACCTTAATTCAGAAATACCTGCTTTTCTGTAGAAAAATGTTCCTTTTTGTTGCTTATGGAAACACACAAGACACTATCGTTCTGTCAGGGAAGTTCAGAGATCTTAAACGTTGGCATCTCATCGATCGCCTCCACACACTTCAGGACGATCCACATGCACACGCGTACACTTTAGCCCACACGCACTCGCCGTGCTGAAACGTACACACTCTCCGATCCCACACACACTTCACAGCGGGGCAGACCAGAAAGCAGTCAGAAGCACTCGATGAACTGTGGTCCACCACGTCTGAAGTGTGTTTATGTTTGTTTATTCCTGTTAAGCTGCACTGGAATATAATGAAGCGGTCATTCATTTACTTTGTGTGTTGTCTCTCACTTTTCTCTATAGAATACAGTTGATAAGCTGATTAAAAAGACAAACTTGGCTCTTCTGGTTGGCACCAACAGCTGGAGGGACCAGTTCATCGAGGCCATCACAGTGAGCGCCGGTGAGTGTTTCAGTTTGTGAGGAACATTGGGAGGTCTGATTTAGTGATTCATTAAAAAAGAACATCTCGTTCGAGATGATAATCACTCGTAAGTGTTGCCAGAAGTGCCTCCGAGACTTTTACATTATTATTGCTGTTATATAATAAATTTTTAGTTAAATACTACTAACTGTTGTTTCGATTTGGGTTATCCTGGGGGCCATCTTCCTGTAGAGTTCAGCCTGCTCTAATACACCTGCCTGGACATTTCTAGTAATCCTAAAAAGCTTGATGAGCTGGTTCGAGTGTGTTTAATAAGGTTAAAGCTAAGCTCTGCTGGAAAGTGGTCATCCAGGAGCAGGATTAGGCATCCCTGGGTTATATAGATTGCATCAGATGTTGTTGTTTATGGTTTCCATTTGAAATTTCAAAAGCGCTGGTACTCTCAGCTGTGAAGCGCCCCCTGGTGGCTGCGGTGTTTCTCAAGAAATCTGTTTTACAGCTTCACCTCTCTTAGGGCTACACAAAGGAGTCTTCATTCTCTGTGCAAAGGAGAGAAAGAAAGTAGATGGAGGCGGAGAAAGAGAAAAACGAGAGAGGGATTTTTTTTCGGTTTGTTTTCTCTGAAGTAATTAGCACTCGCAGCATGACCTCAGAGAGACTGATGATCATAGAGGCTGCTTCTCTAGCCGTGTAAGTGTGTGTGCATGTGTTTGTGTGGATCAGGTGTTGGTGACTTAGTGATTCACACTTGAACACCTCTCAGTGTGCCAATTTGTGCTCTGGGGCAAAGCAAGGTTAAAAGCCTTTGTGTGTGTGTTTGTTTGTGTGTGCGTGTATGTTGCTCTGTCTGCTGTCAGAAGTGACCTGTAATCACCAGTACAGACCAGGTCTTTTCATAAAGTATCTACAGTGATGTGGGTTGTTTTCAAAATAGAATTTCAAAAAATCATTTTGTGCATGTTAAATATTCTTTAATGTATGTCGATGAGTTGAAAGGGAAACTTCTGTCATCATTTACTCACACTCATGTCATTCCAAACCCGTATTACTTATATTTGAAGTATCTGATTTAAGTGTAAATTGTTCTTGTGAGTCTTTTCCTTCAAATCTCATTCAGATGTGTTGTGTCAAGACACATTTTTTGGACTTTGGTAGCCTCTGGTCACCATTTCCCTTCATTATAGAAAAAAGCAGCAGGAACATCCTACCTTACATCAAACATTCATTAATCATTGCCATCATTGACAGATGACAAATGGAAAATTGGATTATTTTTTTATCTGGCGCCACTGAGAATGGAACAGAAATTTCACCATGACTTTTTATCAGGACACGCAGATACACACATATACGCAAATGTACACAGATAGGGACAAAGAAGCATAAAAGGTCTGCAGCTAATAGCGGTAAATTGAAGAGTTTAAAGTTTAAAAGCTTTGCTAAATGTCAGACTCTGCAGTACAGCGAGATGATTTATATCGAAAGATAAGGAGAGGGTAAACACAACATGAGCACTGAGTGTGTGGGGGTTCACTTACCTATAGATTGGACACAAAACTGTCGCCAGAAGTTACATGTGACACAAACCTCCCTTTGGAGACATTTGAAGATGTCCTTAATTGGACAAATGATTCATGAAGCATTTTTTCATAAATAATGGATAATAAACAAAAAATTTGAAATACCCGTATTGTCCCGAATATAACACGACCCTGATTATAAGACGACCCCCCTTTTTCCAGATGTACCTTTTGGAAAAAGGCTTTTTGAAAACCAAATCTTGTTTTTTTGTTTGTTTGTTTTTCTCTCTGTAAAACACATTTTTTTCTTAAATTATTTTCAAATTGCATATTTTTCCTATTTTAATTTTTGTTTTGAAAGTATGGTAAATACTGGTAAAATGTACCAACAATGACATTGAAAAATATACACTTTTTGATATACCATTGAAATAACAGGTAGCCCATCTGAATTATATAACATTTAGGCTATCCATCTCATAGTAGCCAACCAAAATTGTATTATCAGTAGAAGTGAAATCTTATTGTAGTCTTCAAATGTGGGTATAGTCTTATGTTTTAAAATCACTTACAGAGGAAGTTTGGTCCCATCAGGCTAACATGACAGTCACGACTTTACAGCACACATTACATTACATATTTCATGGCACACTCGTTTTATGCTTTTTTGGCGCCACCTATTGTTGTGGGTGTATTACTGACATGTCAAAGTCTAGACCCTGAATATAAGACGACCGCGTTTTTTCAGATGTATTTCCAAGAAAAAAATTATATTCGGGACAATACGGTAATCTTTGAGGGTTAAGATCAGTGTTGTTGTTAACTAAAACTTTTAAAATCTTTTTCAGTAATTGACATAAAGCTGAAATCAAATGTAATATAAATATTAGATGAAAACGAACAATAAGTAAGCTGAAGTGCTAAAATTACTAATGCTAAAACTAAAGTTAAAAATAAAGCTATTGAGCTATATATATATATATATATATACAGAGGTGGAAAGAGTACAAAAATATTCTACTCAAGTAAAAGTACCATTACATTAATGAAATTTTACTTAAGTACAAGTAAAAGTACCAGTCTAAAAATCTACTCAAGTACAAATTACTTAATTACATTTTAACAGTGGGAGGGAGGCAAAAATGGGATAGGCCAAGGGTGTCAAACTCAGTTTCTGGAGGGCCACAGCCCTACACAGTTTAGATATAACCCTAATTAAACACATCTGATCCAGCTAATCTAATCATGTAGGCTTATTTGAAAACTACATGGTATGTGTGTTGGAGCAGGGTTGGAACTAAACTCGGCAGGGCTGCAGCCCTCCAGGAACTGAGTTTGACACCCCTGGGACAGGCCTATAAATCTCAAACTAGTTGTTTTTAATTAAAGGAATCGGTTATTTAGAATAATAAGACATTTGGGCTGTTATCAGGCAAATTATATCAGTATCAACAAAATTCATCTTTGCAATGCAGAGGAAACACAGAAGCTTCATCTGAAGTGGCATTTAGATGTATTTACACACTGTTTAATGCAGGACATGAATGCATTTAACCTGCAGTTACAAATGCAGAAATAATGTTTTTTAAATAAGACATTGAATGTTGAATACTTGTTTGAAATTATATTAAAAAAAATAAAAAATCTAAAAATACTTTAAATGTGAAATTAAAACTGCCAGTAGGTGTCAGCAAGTCACTGTTAATAAGTGAGTCATTTAGACTGAACCGAATCATTTTAACAGTTGATTCATTCAGGAACGAAACACCTTCATTGCTCAGAGACACAAAACTGTGCTATGGTGGCTGTGTTTGGAATTATTTTTGTTGTCGAAATAGAGCAAAAACAGGCAATATGGTGTCTAAAATGCAAGTCTCTTAATTAACTTCTTGTTTTTTGAACTATTGTAAAAAATCTATATGTAATCATGCCGATTTTTGGAGAAAAAAGCAGCACTCTTCGTGTGATATTGATTTACTATATAAAATGATATAAATATATACATTTTCTGCCCCTATATCTTCAATTTTGTTATCATTCTAAATGCATTTTAACAGACTGAATCACGCAGTGAAAGAACGCACTCTAAATGCATGTGCGCACTAGTCTTATCTACTAGACTTCAAGGCACTCTAGGAGAGTTGTGTTTGGTTTTTGGCAAAATACTGATAATGTCAAATTGCACATCGTTAAAACAGCAATTACGATATTATCGCAGACGATATATATCGCACACCCTGCACCACAGTCTTTTTGGCTAATTTGTGCAAAACCTTTTGCTAAACTGTCAAAGCTTCATTTTAACCACCAATGCAACGATGCAAGTATTTACCTTTCCTCTACATGCTTGCGAAGGGTTGATGTCGAGATTTTATAAGCTGCTAGTTTGGTCTCCCTAAGCAAACACAGCTTACACTGCATAATAGAGCTTAAATATGGTCAGGGGTTCGAGTTCAACTTCAGCAGAATACGACGGGGTTTGGTTTTCAGCTGGGTCTGCACCATTAACACCTGTCTTGTCTGTCTGAATCTTTCTTGTGATTTTAGCACCAGTTTGTTCTCCTGCCAATTGTGTTTTAAAATGTAGCGAAGTACAATACGTCAAACAAAATTACTTAAGTAAAATTACATATTTTAAAAATTACTTTAAAAAGTAGAAGTACACAAAAAAGCTACTCAGTTACAGTAACGCGAGTAAATGTAATTCGTTACTTTCCACC
The DNA here is from genome assembly GCF_012432095.1 of Onychostoma macrolepis. Classification (NCBI taxonomy): domain Eukaryota; kingdom Metazoa; phylum Chordata; class Actinopteri; order Cypriniformes; family Cyprinidae; genus Onychostoma; species Onychostoma macrolepis. Next base: position 12,203,261 of record NC_081171.1, read on the forward strand.
TCTGTATATATAGTGTGTGTGTATTATTTTTTTCTGTCTGTGTATATACACACAAACAATTCAGCTGCAATTCAAATTATTAATATATAGTATAATAGTATATAAACAATAATTTAAAACGTTTACATTATAAGTATGTCCTCATTTAGGGCAAAACAATTGCCAAATGTAATCTAAATAAAAAAATAAATAAATAAAACTCTCTTTATGGACAAATGTGGAAATCTGTAAAGGTCAGTCTGTAGAAACTATATTTAGATTTATGTATGTTGTGATGTATGTTACACAGTTTTGCTTATCAAGTCAATTGATCTTGTTTAAAGGTTTTTTTTTTTTAATTGCATTGTCAGTTGTATCAAATTCAATAAAAGAGCATCAAAGCAAACTGATGCTCTTTTATGAGGCGTTTACTCCCTCCAGACACACTGATGGACGGCACATAAAGCATCACGTTGACCTTCTCTGTCTCTTTAGCACAGATGTGTGCATATTTACACACGTGCTGCAGTGACAGTAAACATCACCTTGACCTTCAAATACTCTTGAGCTTTGATGAGATAAATATATACACATATACATAAACATATACACTCACATTTCTGTCTGAATCTTCAATAGCGACTCATGATGATTCAGTCTTTGAATCTTTTTGAATTTGTTTTTATTTTATACAGATCAGTGTGAATGTTTTTTCTAAGCGTGTGCATGTTCTAGCCTAAGCACCTACTTTATTAATAATCCTTTTAATCACAGTGCGCAATCAGGTTTTTACTTGTGAACAGAATGAATGTCTTGGCGAAACAATTACTAAATCCCCTGCCAGGGACTTGAATGCGTTTGCTCTCAGCTGCTGCAGTGAATAGGTGATATTTCTGAACATCCTGTAGCATCTAATCACACTTTAAAGGAACAGCCTCACCTGTCAGAGAGCACTATGTGGGCGTCTGGAAGCTGCTCTCTTTACGCTTTCAAGGAAACACAGCTCCAACAGAATATCAAACAGATTACAACCTTCCTGAACACACACACGTACAAGCTGTGTGCTCTACATATCGATAAACCCTGTGCCTGCATATGTGAAGGTTTCAGCTATACTGCCACGACGACTGACCTGGTGTGTGGCTTTTAGGTACAAAATATAATTTTTTTTTAATTTTCTGAAGAAAAGCGGTGCCTGGTCTGTGCAAAACTCCCTGCTATGGTGATCTTTTTTGTAGGCAGTTGCCAGGTCGCTGCTGCATTTTAGGTGCATTCCTATAAAGTTGATAGGATGCTGATGTTCTGGGTGATTGATAGGGGGTTGTTCTGGCAAGTTCTGAGTCATGTGGATGAGTCATGTGCCAAATTTCAGCACTTAGGGGTTTATTAACCTTCTATAAAGTCATATTTAATTATTTCTCATTATCTTCCTGCAGGTGAGGATGATGATGATGAAGAATGCGGAGAGGAGAAGCTCCCCTCCTGCTTCGATTACGTCATGCATTTCCTCACTGTCTTCTGGAAAGTTCTCTTTGCCTTTGTCCCGCCCACTGATTACTGGAACGGGTGGGCGTGTTTCGTGGTGTCAATCATTATGATTGGCGTTCTGACGGCTTTCATCGGAGACCTGGCATCCCACTTCGGCTGCACCATCGGACTCAAAGACTCTGTCACAGCAGTGGTGTTTGTAGCGCTGGGAACTTCAGTGCCAGGTGAGAGAGAGAGAGGGGAGTGGGTGACATGATTTTTGTGTTTTAGCCACCCATGTTTGTATTTACATATAGTCATTTATCATAAAATGAGGATGTCCAAGCACTTGTTTGTGTGTGTGTGTGTGTGTGCATACGTGCAAGGCTATGATTATGATATATCATATAATTATGCAAAGTAAAGCTGCTTTCTACATTGCACCTCCATATATTACCTTCATCAGTCATGATAACAGTTATTTAAAACAGGAGACACACACACACACAGCTATGTTCATGTACAGAACACACACACTGGAAGAGCAGTGCATGTTTCCCCCATGTTTAGTATTCCAGACACACTGGACTGTTCATAGAGAAAACGCTGAGAGAGCAGAACGCAGAAGCATTCCCATCTCTCTCTAATGCTGTTCTTCTCCCTTTTTACCTCACTCACCCCATTTCTTTTCTTTTCATCCTCTATTTCTCGCCCTTTTGCTCTTCTCATCTCACTGCAGAAAATCATTTTCTTGCATTTGCATCTTGCTTTCCAGTAAAAGCCATCATACGTGGACAATGTCATGCACACACAAGGACATCATTTTCTTAATAAGATAAGGGAATTAAAAAGGGATAGTGCACCCAGAAATGTTATTATTGTCATTATTTACTTACCCTCATGTTGATCCAAACCTGCATGACTTTCTTTACTCTGTGGAACACAAAAGAAGATTGTTTTGAATAATGCTTTTTTCCATTCATTTAAAGTCAATGGGGTCCAAAACAACACTGGAATAAAAAGCCATAAAAATATGGATTTTTATTTTTTTTATTTTTAGGTGAACTATCTCTTAAACAAAAGGATAAATTTCCTTAAGAATTTTTTTGGCCCTAAATTGTATTGCAATAGAAAAAGAAACATTAATTAAATATCGATTGAGTAGCACGGTTTATTTAAAAAGCAGTATTGAAGAATTTTAGTAAACAGTGTCCCATTTTTCATATTTATTTCAATCACTTTTAGCATTTTATAATATTGTTCTGGTAACAAATCCATTTCTCTGCAATTATGCAGAATGATTTGTGGAAGTTAGGGGTGTTGCAGTACCAGTATTGTTGATAACTGTGATATTTAAGAAATTAAATACTGATATCATGGTAATAGAGGTTTTGCAATATATATTGTGTATTGGCAATAAGCGTGGGATTTATAAAAGGAAATAGGCCTGACATCAAATAGTTAATACTACATGACTGTATCAGAAAAAATAACACTGCTATATTTTTAATGTATTGATTTGATTTGAAAAAGAAACATCTAAAATGAATATGATTGCTTTAAATTCAATCATAGCCAATAATTTTGGGTATTGCCATTTGATCTGCATGAGCAGAAGCAAAAGAACAGCAGTTTGCCAGTGAGTTAATAAAACACACAAATGCATCCTGTTTGAGAGTAATCAGATATATACTATAAATATAACATTAGGACCTACATCTGCACAAAACAATGCAAATGCACAAGTGAACTTAACCATGCTAGTTAGAATTTTTAATTCATGCTGTGAATGTGCTTTTTTTAAATACATTGTTATAATAGTGTTCATTATTAAAGTGATTCCAGGCATCACTGCATGCTTTTGAAGGCAAATGTTTTTATTCATTTAATTATTTTATTCATTGGCCAAAAAAGATAAAACACAAAATCGAATCATCATCGTCATTCAAATTTTTCTAGATATAGTGATGATATCATTTTCATGAATTCGTTTGTCCAAGATAATAGTGTAGTGAAAATCTAATATTGTGACAACCTTAGTAGGAGTACTACAGATGTTTAGAAAAGTGCTGTTGTTTGTGGTTTTTGTTTTAGGAGAAAATTACATCCAAACGGCTTTTATCCCAGCAGCCCTTAGAGACATTGTACCCTATCAGATAAAAATAATTTACATTGTACCCTATCAGCTGAAATTACCATTACCTGCTTACAACTGCGTGCGGAAACCATATCTATGGGAAGATGTCTTTTCTTTAGTGTTAGAGAAAAGTTTGTTCAAGGGCCTAAAGCTTAGAAAATCTTACATTTTTAGTCAAGTTTGATTAATTGTTGAAAACTATTAAAAGGAGTAGTTCACTTCCAGAATGAAAATTTTCTGATAATTAAATCACCCCCATGTCATCCAAGATGTTCATGTCTTTCTTCGTGTGAAAAGACATTACGTTTTTTGAGGAAAACATTCCAGGATTTTTCTCCATATAGTGGACTTCAATAGTGGCCAACAGGTTGAAGGTCCAAATTGTGGCTTCAGTGCAGCTTCAAAGGGCTCTACACGATCCCAGCTGAGGAATAAGGGACTTATCTAGCGAAATGATTGGTCAATTTATATAAAGAATACACATTTATAGATGTTTTAACCACAAATGCTCATCTTGCACTTATGCGACCTTAAGCATTACGTAATCACGCACGCGTATATAAATTTTTAATTTTTTTAGAAAATGACCAATTATTTTGCTAGATATGACCCTTATTACTCAGCTGGGATCATGTAGAGCTCTTTGAAACTGCAATTTGGACCTTCAACCCACTGATCCCTGTTGAAATCCACTATATGGAGAAAAATCCCGGAATGTTTTCCTCAAAAAACTTAATTTCTTTGCGACTGAAGAAAGAAAGACATGAACATCTTGGATGACTTGGAGGTGATTAAATTATCATGAAATTTTCATTCTTGAAGTGTTTTAATAATTTCTATTAAACAATTAAAAATTAAATTGTACTATGTCTGTTTAGATGGTCATGATAAAGTCACAAAGTCTGGTTCATGTGCCAAAAACAATGTGGTACTTACACATTTAACTAGTAACAGGTCAAAAATCAAAGTCATTACTAAGGTAAATGAAGCAAACTTAAAAAAATTAAATAAATAAAGTGAAAGGTTTACCACATCCATTGATTGTTTTTCTGCTGTTTCTGCACAGTTTGACAAAATAACAATGCACGTTGCATACTGAAAAGAGTGTTATTGAGCAGTTAAATGTGTCAATCTGTAGTGGGAGACGAAAGCCGTATTGAGTACTGGGAAAACAACTGAACTTCCAATTAGCCAAGCAAGCAGCCAGAAACCAGGCGAAGGAAAATGTACAATGACTGATAAGGCAGTGTTCACCAATGCTTTTAAACAGAACACAAAAGCCTTTAGATTCAGCATATAGTATCTTGAATGAATAATTTGCTTGATTAATTTAAAATGGAAATGGGTTTGATGACTGACGTGCATCTTCTGAATGCAGTGCCAATAAAGTATGGTGATATAAAAAGTTAATTATAGCAATTTCTTTCTCGTCCGCTTTGCATTTCCCAGCGCAGACATACATTGGCTGTTTGGCTGAGCCGCAGAGACATTTGTAGTCGATAAAATACTCATTTAAGCTATATGTGTGGTCGTTTTTTAATACAAATTTGCGTCCATGTGCAAACGTAAGCGGTTTGAGGTTTATAACAGTTTCAAAGTCTATAACAGTCTGGAACGCTGATCCATTTAAGTCCGTAATGATTAACTGCTCCCGAGCGTCTTTCTGGGATGAAGCTTTTCATTGCCATGACACCCACATTAACGGCAGTTGTCGTCCGCATGCTGCCAGGCTCTTTGGCAGGACTTTACACCAGACTGGGTGTTAGCTGAGCCTTAACTGAGAATTTCCATGGTAATGCTATGGAAACCGCTCCGTCCATGCTGTTGTTTACAACAACATAACAGGACAGAGAAGAAAAATGTTATTTCAGAAATAAGTACTTTACAGTAAAGCCAGCTTTCACTTTATAATTCTGTGTCTTTGAGATGTTGTTGAGTAAATTTTTGTCCTTTAAGCCCTTAAATGGCTGATGTTGTTCTCAGATACTTTGTCAGATTTGCAGGGAGAGTTTCTAACCTTCACTTTTAGACCGATGTTGAGTGCTGCAGTCACGTTGAGCTGGAATTACCGTAATTACCAGATGACAACTTTGAGCTGTTCACATCCGTGGACTCAAAAATGATTCATTTCTGTTGGAACGCTCATTATTGAGTGCAGAAAGATGCCTCATGGTGACATTAAAACACCTCTTTAAGCTCTTGATAAATATGCAAAAACTAAAAAGCACTTAGTAACTTTATTTATAATAAATATAAATATATTTTTTGTTTTAGTTTCTTCTGCTCACTGAAGCTGTATTTATTTGACCAAAACAGTTTAAAAGAAAATTTTAAAATATTATTATTATTATATTAATAATTAAATATATTCTTAATCAGGTGTCACATGATCCTTCAGAAATGCTGACTTGCTGTTAAGAAGCATTTCTTATTCTTATCGATGTTGAACATGTGCGGCTTAGTATTTTTGGGGAAACCAATATGTCTTTAAATTAAGTATATATTCCATCATCTTTTTTGTTTGTTTGTTAGTTTGTTTGATGTAATGTTCAGTAATAAAATATTTTTGGATATATTTTCACTTGAGATGCACTGCAGGAACACAAATATGTAAATATGAATGTGTGAATATTAAAGTGTATATCCGCAGGATAGCAAGACCTTTAAATGAGGATAATGGCTCTTTGTGACCACAGGCTGCGAAGAATAATATCAACATATCCAGAGCAGTTCAGCAGGGTAATGTGTTATGGACCTTTTTAGCATAACGAAAGAGAGAGAGGAAGATTAAATGAGACGGAGAGGAAGAAAGAGTTAGAAAGGGAGTGTATGTGCATCTAGGATTATTTAGAGGCCTTTCCAGACAGAACGCACAATCAGCATCCTCATGGTTTTTCAGCTCTCTGCAATAGATCACCCTGTTAGCATGCAGCTGTCTCTGCGACAGAAACCACACTGTTTAAACAGCAGACAGCCCTCTGATTTCAACTCAAATCAGAGGTTAACCAGGCTGTTATTACAAAATTATATCCTCACCCAAAAAGGAGAGACGAGCAAGAGAGAGAAGATGAGTACTGTGTGTGCATATACTTGTGTGTGCACTGCAAGAAAAAAAATTCTCAATCATTATTTTGGTTTCGTTTTCTGAGGAAAGATATAAACATATTTAGACAAGCAAGAAGTACTTGAAGTAAAACTCTTTTAATTACTGATTTTAATTATTTAATGTTAATTTAATATTTTTAATTACTTGTTACTTTTATTTTATTTACTTATTATCTTTTGTTCTTGTTTTAAACATAAACCTCACTAAATTTGTCACATTAGGCATTTTTGTTTCTTTAATGCTTTTTGTGATTTATGGCAAAATACATAAATAAATACATAAAAATACTAAATTTATGAAATACATTGTTTATTTATTTATTTTACAAGTATAATGTTACATTATTAAACTATCACAATAGACAAAATAAACTTGCTCAGTATACGCATATTCACTCATCTATGTATTTTTGTTACATTAATGCTTTTTATGTTTTATGGTTGCACTTTTTGGACAAATATTGTCCTTAGAAATTCTCTAAATGTTTCAAAATCGAGTAAAATAAATAGATACATAATTTTTAATAGTTTTTTTAAACATTTTATTAGTTTACAGTTATAATTCCACGTTATTATTTTAATTTATTTTCAATGAATCATTATAACTATTTTTTTACTCTACTAATACCTCTCTTTCTCCTTTCTTTCTCTGTCTTATTTTCCTCTCAGACACCTTTGCCAGTAAAGTGGCAGCGACACAAGATCAGTACGCCGACGCGTCCATTGGAAATGTGACGGGCAGCAATGCCGTGAACGTCTTCTTGGGAATCGGAGTGGCCTGGTCCATCGCCGCCATCTACCACAACTCAAAGGGCAACGATTTCAGGGTGGAGCCGGGTAGCCTGGCCTTCTCCGTCACCCTCTTCACCATTTTCGCCTTTATCTGTGTAGGGGTGCTCATGTACCGCCGCCGACCCGACATCGGTGGCGAGCTGGGGGGTCCGCGGACTGCTAAAGGGCTGACCACTATGCTTTTCGTCAGCCTCTGGCTCCTCTACATCCTGTTCTCCTCTCTGGAGGCTTACTGCCACATCAAGGGCTTCTAAACACACGTACACGCGCTCACACATGCATATACACGCAGAACTACACACCTTCACACAGTGACACACACGATCATGCATTCTGTGGAAAAATAAGCAAAGACTAAAGGGTAAAGACTAAAGACTGCAGAGGAAGGCAACAGCGGCGGACTCAGTTTCGGGTTCATGAGGATAATTGTTTTCCGCAGACCATCGGCCCGTTCTTCTGTTCTCTCAACATGCCATTCCTTCATCCTCATCTTCCTCTGTTTGTTGTGTGACTGCATCTGATTGGACGGGGTGTGACCACAGTGTTCAAACATCAAATCTAGACTATGAAAAGCTACTATTGCTACCTTTAACTACTGTAGTTGTGCTTTTTTAACCTAAACCAGTATAAAAGCCACGTGGGACCGTGGAATCTGTAAGCTCCCTTCATAGTGCCATGGAACTCTGGGTGATGTGGCTGTGTGTTGTAGGTTTGTTATCTTAACGGGGACCGAGCGGTACTGTAATTTTGCTTGGGTGATTTTTCAGACACACTACTTTATGTGTTTACAGATGATGTATTTGGAGCGGTCCTAACCGAAAGCTTTTGTTGTTTTCAAGAGCAGTTTGTAGTTCCTGTGAAGGCCAGTTTTTATCCCGCTCTTGCACTAGTGTAGTTCATTCCAGTTCATAAAGAAAATAACAATAAGGAGAGTGCAGTATGCCAGCTCTAATCTCTCCCAGCGCTGAAGCTTTAGAGAGCAGAGGTGCACTAGTGCAAGACTTTGATTTAATAGCCTTGATCTGACACTCTCAAAGATCATAAAGTGCTATCGAAAGAGCTCGGGTTAAGGAACATCCTGAATTTTCTAATACAAATACACTGCGGTTTGGTACTGATTCGATTATTAATTTATGCAATCGATGGACCGTGTGTGAGGTCAACGTAGTGAAGATAATCCAGCATGTGACATGCTTTTGCCAACATCACATTGAGAGTTTACAATTATGACTGTTACTTTCCGTCCATGCAAATTCACGCATACATTTACGGACACACACTACGAGAAATACGCAAAACCAGTGGCCATACTTTCAGCGATTTGTTCTCAGACACACAATTTGCAAGCATGTATAATCGGTAGTCTTTTGCTTGATAAACTTGCTCATACAGATACAGTCAGTCACTCATCTATGTGGTGTTTACGAGGGCACGCTTTCCCTCCAACCCTGCTGAGATTGCTTCTTTGTACTTTGTAGATTCGCTGCATATGGAGCTGTAAGGTAAATCTCATAGAGTAGTCACGGTTTTAGACGTAGGTTGATTTTAAACGCAGAAATTGTAGAACTAATCTAAATTTGACTCTAAACATCTTTAGGATAGTATGGTTTAACACAAACGAACTAAAAAAAAAAAAAAAACGTAGCTCGGTTTAAAATTTAGAAAACGCAATTGCAGGATTTTTCACTGTCCTTTCCAAAGTTCGATTTTCAGTCTTAGTGGGTAAGTAAATATATGAAATCGTGTTTCTGGACTGAGCACAGTAGATCTGACGTAGATATTTTGGACTTCATCTATTGTGTAGTTTGCGCCAAATTTGCCAAAGGGAAAATCTTTCTAATGGAGAACTGCAGTGTGCCACACAGCCCCTGAAGTGGGTTTTGTATTTCCAATCGTACCTTTTTTACCCACACCAAAAATGTCCTTGCAAGGATAAAGAGGCCTTGGTGACATTTCTCATAGGTGTTTGTACTGAAGGGATCCAGCCTACAGCTCTTTTACTGCATCTGAACACCTTTTCTTGTAACGAAAGAGTGTTTTTAAAGGGATTCTGTGTTGGGGTTTGTAGTTTCAGAAGCTTGATTTTGAAAGAGATGAAAAATTTAGCTTGAACAGCTGTTTATTCTTTCTTTTTTGCTGTGTTTGTTTTATTTTGTTTTACATTTTGAATGAAAGGAAACTAAACTGTACCAGCTCCAGGGCATTTCTGTAGGAAGCCTTCGATGATGACCTTCAATCCCTGATGAAGATGGTCCGCTGTTGCTTGCTAATTCTAAGATCCACAAGAAAGACACTACAAACAAAGAAGGACAAAACCAACATCAATAAAAGACTTTTTCCTGAAGCCTAATATCTATTTAACCAATAAACAAACAGATGAAGTTGGAGTGAAGTTGGTGAAACCATGTGAATTACAGCCATACCAAGTTCTGCCGAGAAGTCTTTCACAGACTCTTGCTGTACGTGCTGCTCGCTAGCCGTCACGCCAACCGACCGCAGGTATGCCTCTCCGTACAGGGCGTTCAAACTGTACATGGTCTCTACGGTTTATACTGTATATGTATTTGCTTTGGCAGAGCAGGGGTCAGCAATTGTGCATCTGTGCTCTGTGGTCTGTAAATCAGGGCGTGGCTGCATTGGAACCGCCCCCCTGTGGAACCTAGCCCCTCCCTTTACCCTGCCCCCTTGTTTGCCATGTCCATATTTGGAATGTTAATGTGCTTCGTGTTGACAATGCATGGATGCTAACCTGTCTGTATATAGTACGCAGAATCCCCTTCATTAATGTAGTCAACAGAGGTTTGAAAGCTGTATAGATACTCAAGATTTTTTTTGATTTTCCTGTCCGTAAGTTTCATTTAAATGTATTTCGTTTTGTTTTGTTTTGTTTTTTTAACTTGCACATGTATATTAAAAAGGCAGTATCTGTTGTTTAGTACAGGAGCGCATGTACAAACGAAGGAAGCAATATATCAAGGCCCTTTGCTTGGTTGTTGCAATGGTTATATTATTTAACAGTATGAAATATTTTGTCACTGAAGCATCCGGGTGTGTATGTATATACTGTACAGTAGAATGAAGGCAGAGTCACCGCTCTGCTGTTATCAAAGAGAGAATACAACGTATTTATTTGAGACTTCAGAATGACAAATATTGCCTTTTGGATTGATTGTTGCATAGAGCTTGTTTTGTTCTAGTTTCTTTGCTGAGCAGTGTGTGTGTGTGCGAGTGTGTTTGTTTGGTCGGTCTGGAGCAGTCTGTGATATTTGTAAGAATTAAGGGAACATATAGTCCGTTATTTATCTGCTCCGAGTCTGTAAACCATCCTGCAAAAATCAGTGAACCATCTGGAAAATGTCTGTAAAACATTAGGAGAATGTGTGTGAAGCGTCAGGGTTTGCCTTGTGTATGTCTTACATTCCTAAACCCCCTCTCTCTTCCTCACTGCTCAGATGGACTCTAGTCTTTCAGGGGTTTAATACTAATCTTTGATAATATTATTTCCTCCTCCTCCTCCTCCTCCTCTTCCTCCCCCCTCTCTCTATCACTCTCTTTCTCTCTCTCCAATCCAAGGCCTCACTAACATCTTGCATTAATGTGTCCAGTGAAATTACGTAGGCTGTATGTTGTAAACAATCGCAGTGTATATGTGTAACAATGTTCCTGGTATTCCTGAACAGTGCGTATATGTGTGTAAATGTCTACATATCACTTATTTATAATGTATAAATTTATAGCATGTATAAAGGTTTGCAAAACCACTTATACTGCAGAGAATATTGTTCTTAACTAGTCATTTTGTCTTGTTTTCCAGTAAGAAATATCTAAAAATCTAAAACAAACAATTATTTTTTGTTGTTGTTTCAAGCTTAAATCTAATACAATTTAATGAGGTTTATGCTTAAAAACAAGAGGGTAAAAATTAAATGTTAAAAAGAGAATATTTATACAGGAAAACAAGACAAAGCGCCGTTTTTTGCAGTGTAAACAACATGGCAGAAAGATCTCATGCCAAAGCAGGATTGAATGTATTGTATGTGACGTAATAACTGGTATAAATGAAGGCTGTAAGTTTTATTATCTTATCTGTCTTGTACAGATCGAGGGGCTCAAATCGTTGTGTGTGTTTGATCGCTGTAAGCTAATGCTGAGAGTCATGTTAATGCAAGTGTGTGTGGCCTTGTGGCATAGTGCGTCTTACACAGTCCTCTTGTCATGGGCTTATTAAAGCTGACTCTATTTTCCTCCTCTCTCTCTCGCTCTCTCTCTTATCTCTTCTTTCTCTCTTGCACTTTTCGCTTTATTTCACGCTGTTTTGTTTTGATCGTTAGGTTGTTTTAATTTCAATCTGAATAATTAAATATGAATTTTTTTTGTTTTGATTTATTTTTGTGTTGCACTCAATCTAATAAGATGGACGTCCACTAACTGTGATTGCTCCCCTAGTACACCTCTACACAGGAAATAAAGTTTGGGATATCCTGTTTAGAGCCAAGTGGCTGCAGTGTGTCTCTTTTTATGATTGTGGTTCTGAATAAGCACACACACACACACATGCTCGCTTACTGATGTCCAGCAGACAGAAGGTGTCATCTTTAATGGTGTTGTGGAAACTACTTTGAAACTGCCACGCTGCATAATTTAAAAGAACAGTTCACCCGAAAATGCTGTCATTAATTACTCATCCTCATGTCATTCCAAACCCGTTAAGACCTTCGTTCATCTTCAGAACACAAATTAAGATATTTTTGATGGAATCTGAGAGCTCTCTGACCCTCCATAGAAGGATATTACCTCGATCAACGCACAGAAACGTAGCAAAGACATCGGTAAAATAGTCCATGTGACATCAGGGGTTCAACCGTAATTTTACGAAGATGAGAATACTTTTTGTGCACAAAGAAAACAATAATAACGATTTATTCAACAATTCTTCTCCCTGAGTTACTGTCTTGCGCCATTTTCGAGAGTACCCCAGAACATGATCAACGTAATCAGCGTTGTTTAGGTTCAGCAGACAGCACACACATGCTGAATGTAAACAACACCGATTACGTTGATTATTTTGTTATTATTGTTTCCTTTGCGCACAAAAAGTATTCTCGTAGCTTCGTAAAATTACGGTTGAACCCCTGATGTCACATGGACTATTTTACCGATGTCCTTGCTACGTTTCTGTCCGTTGATCGTGGTAATATCTTTGCCGTCTATGGAGGGTCAGAGAGCTCTCAGATTCCATCAAAAAATAGTTTAATTTGTGTTCCGAAGATGAATGAAGGTCTTACGGGTTTGGAACGACAAGGGGGTGAGTAATTGATGACAGAATTTACATTTTTGGGTGAACTAACCCTTAGTAGTTACTGACAAATATTAATTAACTACACTATTTAAAGGTGCTCAGTATTTTTTGTTGTTGTTGTTGTTGTTGTTATTGATAACCTTATGTGCAGCCAAATTTACCTCAGCAGATTTTTGCATGCAAAATTTAGTAATTTCAATAGAAATTCATGTTGTAATGAATGAGGGAGGAAAAGTCATACAGATTAGCTTGTGACTCGAGTTGTGATTCATGCATCGCTACTGACAACGGGCCGTTTTTCCAAGAAATTTCATTGCAATGCCATTAATGTAACGGCACATTCATTAATGTAATATTGCACGTTCAAAACTGCTCAAATATTTTCTCTCGTCACTGTTGGACAACCATGGGCCAGTCCATGAGTCAATCCATGATTTAGGTTCCATCTGTAGTTCAGGTAACGAGTTCTGGTGAAACTGAACTTGGACTCACCTTGTCTGTTAAAAACGGACTTCGGGAACAGATCAAATTCAAAAGTTTCACTTGTCAGTTCTCTACAAACAAAAAAGACAGAAGGAAACAAGGCTTTACTAACCAAATATAATTGTAAGAGGGCACACAGACTCATCCTTCAGTTCTGCATGAACAGTATTAGACAAAATATCAGTTTATATTACTAGGTACATAGAAAGTGCTTTCTTTAAAGGGGTAGTTCACTCAGAAAGCCATCCCAGATCTTAATGACCTTCTTTCTTCAGTTTAATGCAAAAAAAAAAAAGGTTTTAGAAAAATATCCATCTTTGTAAAATCAATTTAATACAAATGTATGGGACCCAAACTCTTCAAAAACCACACAAATTAAACACGACGATAATCCATAAAACTAGTTGATGTGTCAATGTCTTCTGAAGAAAAATACTAATATTTCAAACTATAAACTTTTACTTCCTGCCAATTGTTTTATGCAGATTCATGAGTTCATGATTGACGTAAATGTCAGTACATTCTGTAGCTGTGACGCAGAAGTGACGCAGAAGCACAGAGGCTCATGGGTCTGTTCCAGTACCCACACTTGTGGTCTTGACCACTTGAGAGTGCGTACATGCGACAGGAAGTGCGTAAGACCCCAGGCCTGACTCTGAAGACATACTAAATCAACACTATCTCTAATGGCACTTCAAAGCGCAATTATATGCTAAGTGTATTCCATAATTCACGTTTAGGAACTGGCGTGCCCTGAAATAGCAAGATGTCAAAACTTGTAGTGGTGAAGTTAATTTAATTAGATATCACATCGTTTGCTAAAATGGAAAGTGTTGCACATTTTATTGGTATGGATATTAGCATGTGTATTTTGTAAAATGTTTGCAATGGTTTATATTACTTAGAAGCACCACAATTAAATTGTCATTCACAGGGACTATACTAGACAGAAATGTATAAGTTTATTTTAAAGTGTAAAGTATTATATGTACAAAATGTGTAAATAAAGCTTTGTAAAAACTTAACTTGTATTTTTACAACATTATGTTGTTAGTGTGTTCCATTGGTTAATCAAATGTTCTATCCAGACTTGCAGTTTTAATGCCCATATGAACACTTAAAATACAGGAAACAGGCTATTTAAGTAAACAAGTGGTCAAATGCAAAAACAACAAGCGTGGGACAGGCCCCATCACTTCAAGTTTCACAACACACTTGCATCATGCTTCACAAAATGTTTACGTCATGCACAGTCGTGACATGGATTATTTTTGTAAAATTGTGTGTTCATCTGAAGAAAGAAAATGCTCTCGGAAATGAGGGAACGAGACATTGCTATGGGAAATACCCTTTCCTTCGAATACTTATTGAATCACGCCAGTGAAACTGGCCAATGGCGTTCAAGCGCGCGAAATATGAGCGGGAATCCCACTCTATATAAGGCAGTGCTTGTACGTAGGGCTGTAAGATTCCGAAATTTTTGGAATCAAGTCCGATTCCGATTCCTGGTTCTGGAATCGATGGGATTCGACTCCGAGAATCGATTCCTCTATTGTTTTCGATTCTTTTTCGAATCTTGTTTTTTTTTTTAGATCGAAGGAACCTAATCTCGCCGTGACTGCAGCATATAAAGGTCATAGAAATCCTTCTCATAACATGAAGCTTTATTTGTAAAACATGATAAATTTGATAAAATTGATAAATTTCTATAGCTATGATTGATTTTTAAATTGTAATTTTGTCTGCTTTGCCCATGAAATTAGTCATCATAGCTCACTGCTCAGCAACCACATGCATTTATCGCATGAATTGAACAAGACATGAAGTGTCTAAAATAAATGTGCACAGTTCAGCTGAATGAAAGTTTACTTTGACTGTATGCTTTGGATAAAATTAACAAACTATACATTGAAACAAAATAACCAGAACATTAACAATAACACTGATAGTGTTACAGGACTGACGAGACGAGAGACGTGCGGATACACATGCAAGCTTTTAATGAGCAGAGACGTGGTCATAACAGGCAGGGTCGAACAGTGGCAAACAGGTATAACATGGGCGAGAGTAAACAAAGACAAGCGTGGGTCAACGATCGGCGAACAGTATCAAAAGGGCTTGACAAGAGAGGTAATCCAAAACGTAAGCGAGAGTCCAGGCAGGGGAAAACACAATCCGAAAAAGGCAAGACTAGGGAAACTAACAAGGCTCTGTAGGGCAGCGATAATGCATACAACACTCCGCAGTGAGGCAAAGAAAGTCCAAGGTTTATAAAGCGTGTCTAATGGGTCTCAGCTGTAATCAGTGCAATGCGTAATCTGTGACAGCTGTGTGATCTGTGCGATGGATGATGGGAAATGTAGTAGATGGTGAAGTGCAACAGTAATGTGATCAGTGCAATGAATACTGTGGTGAGTGAGTGACCTCTGGTGGTGAGTGAATGGAAGTTCACAGACCAGATTCGTGACAGATAGAGCTCGTGGTTTATCTGTCAATCAGATGCGCTCTCGGTCACTGATCTATGCTCGAGACGTTTTCTTTTAGAATTAAATAAATAATAAAAATAGAATTTTAGATGGAAATAAGATCCTCAATCACATCATGATCTATTCTGTCGTGCAGAGCTCAAAATTGTGGACAACATAAGCCAGTTCCACCGTAAAATAACCCCTGAATATACAGTGGGGCAAAAAAGTATTTAGTCAGCCACCAATTGTGCAAGTTCTCCCACTTAAAAAGATGAGAGAGGCCTGTAATTTTCATCATAGGTATACCTCAACTATGAGAGACAAAATGAGAGAAAGAAAATCACATTGTAGGATTTTTAAAGAATTTATTTGCAAATTATGGTGGAAAATAAGTATTTGGTCAATAACAAAATTTCATCTCAATACTTTGTTATATACCCTTTGTTGGCAATGACAGAGGTCAAACGTTTTCTGTAAGTCTCCACAAGGTTTTCACACACTGTTGCTGGTATTTTGGCCCATTCCTCCATGCAGATCTCCTCTAGAGCAGTAATGTTTTGGGGCTGTCGCTGGGCAACACGGACTTTCAACTTTTCGATGGGGTTGAGATCTGGAGACTGGCTAGGCCACTCTAGGACCTTGAAATGCTTCTTACGAAGCCACTCCTTCGTTGCCCGAGCGGTGTGTTTGGGATCATTGTCATGCTGAAAGACCCAGTCACATTTCATCTTCAATGCCCTTGCTGATGGAAGGAGGTTTTCACACAAAATCTCACTATACATGGCCCCATTCATTCTTTCGTTTACACGGATCAGTCGTCCTGGTCCCTTTGCAGAAAAACAGCCCCAAAGCATGATGTTTCCGCCCCCATGCTTCTCAGTAGGTATGGTGTTCTTTGGATGCAACTCAGCATTCTTTCTCCTCCAAACACGACAAGTTGAGTTTTTACCAAAAAGTTCTATTTTGGTTTCATCTGACCATATGACATTCTCCCAATCTTCTTCTGGATCATCCAAATGCTCTCTGGCAAACTTCAGACGGGCCCGGACATGTACTGGCTTAAGCAGGGGGACACGTCTGGCACTGCAGGATTTGAGTCCCTGGCGGCGCAGTGTGTTACTGATGGTAGCCTTTGTTACTTTGGTCCCAGCTCTCTGCAGGTCATTCACTAGGTCCCCCCGTGTGGTTCTGGGATTTTTGCTCATAGTTCTTGTGAGATCTTGCGTGGAGCCCCAGATCGAGGGAGATTATCAGTGGTCTTGTATGTCTTCCATTTTCTAATAATTGCTCCCACAGTTGATTTCTTCACACCAAGCTGCTTACCTATTGCAGATTCAGTCTTCCCAGCCTGGTGAAGGTCTACAATTTTGTTTCTGGTGTCCTTTGACAGCTCTTTGGTCTTGGTCATGGTGGAGTTTGGAGTTGGACTGTTTGAGGTTGTGGACAGGTGTCTTTTATACTGATAACGAGTTCAAACAGATGCCATTAATACAGGTAACGAGTGGAGGACAGAGGAGCCTCTTAAAGAAGAAGTTACAGGTCTGTGAGAGCCAGAAATCTTGCTTGTATGTAGGTGACCAAATACTTATTTTACCGAGGAATTTACCAATTAATTCTTTAAAAATCCTACAATGTGATTTTCTGGATTTTTTTTCTTCTCATTTTGTCTCTCATAGTTGAGGTATACCTATGATGAAAATTACAGGCCTCTCTCATCTTTTTAAGTGGGAGAACTTGCACAATTGGCGGCTGACTAAATACTTTTTTGCCCCACTGTATATATATATATATATATATATATATATATATATATATATTTTAACTGGTTCATTAAGTCTATCCGAAAGAAACTTTTCGTGGAAACGAATCAGACTTCTAATCACTTTTAGCGAGCATGAGGCGAAGGGTAAATATAAAAATGAAATAGATCTTTTATATATATATAAAAGAATCTTTTATCTTACAACTCTCCTAATTACGGATTTTATCGAGCATGAGGGTGCTTCTCAGTGCTTCTCAAACGGAAGGCTGCATCCTCAAATTCTGATGATCTCAGTATCGACTCGTTTTCTTTCAGTTTATTTTCGTGAATTTAAATGTGTGCAGCCTTCGTAGGATGCAGCCTTCCATTTGAGAGGCACCCATAGATAAGCTTTCTTGAACTGAAAAAAGCTCTCAATGAGGAGTCGATTCCTCTTGGTGGGATCGATTCCAACCTTTGGAATTGACTCTCGATTCCCAACGCCTCGGAACTATATCGTGGCGAACTATATCATAACACTGATAAACTGATAGGGACAGCATTGAATTGGTGGCGTGTCAATACAGGGTGTATGCGACCTAGTCAAAACCACCGATACACATCTCAGATCAGGCTGAGTAGGCGCGTGCACTGCTCGCACTGATGGCTGGAAGTGAGAATGCTTTGAATATTCACAATCATTGTAACTTCAGATTTTTAATATAGCCTACTGTAGCCTAAATGTGAAGAGCAAATGATTATGATTCTTTAAAAGAGCATTTACTAGCCCTAATGTTGTTCTAACATCATTTAATTTTTATTAGTTTTTTTTCTCTAACATTTTACTCATGTTTTTATTGTTTGTGGAGAGTGAATTATCATTAAAAAAAAAAAATTATGTTCCACAGAAAGACCTATAGTTTAGAACTGCATAAAGGTGAGTAAACGAGTGAGCTATATTCTACAAAAAAAGCTATAATCCAAGTCTGATATAACGAAAGCAAATAATTGATATAGGGTATTGTCAGTGACAGCGTTGTATTGTAAATGTTGACAGGTTGACCAATACCCACACAAAGCTTTTATAATTTTACATGTATTATCTTAAGAAAACAGTCCATTACAGTGTACAAAACAGCAACAAAACAAGCTGCAACCATATTTCAAATGTCACTATCCATAAATTAGACACAAGGCCTGTGCAAAAAAAAGCTTAGTTTCTGGCTTGTATATGGAGTTATATGGAGTATAACAGCATATTATAGTGTGTGTGTGTGTGTGTGTGTGTGTGTGAGAGAGAGAGTGAGAGAGAGAACTTTGCGCACTTACCTTGATGTGTCTGAGAAAATTAAAATATGCACCTCAGCTCTCACAACTACATGGAGTAAACAAAAACAAAGTAAGTGTATTTATGCACCTGCTGCCTTTTGATGGTGAGAAGTACAGACTAAACAAAATGCCATCCGGCTGGTCATTTGATGGTGAGAAGTACGGACGGCATATGTGTGAAATGCTTGTCTTTTCTTGATGGTAAAGCCAATTTAAAACCTTAAAATCCTTCATTGATACACTTTTCCATTTTTTTCTGTAAAAAATCTACTCCGCATCAGATTTATGAACATAATTTATTATGAACCAAAATGAAACAACAACTTCAAATAAACTGAACAATGGTGCAAGAGTTGAGAATGGATGGAGAACTAAACAATTAAACTAACTATTTAGTGTGTATGTGTGCACGTGTGTGTGTGTGTGTGTGTGTGTGTGTTCAGTCTTTCCAGCAGGACTTGCGGCATATCACTTGGTGCTCTTTGCAAGTGTGTCCACCATAACAGATGCAAGTGCTGACTGAAGAAAGGGAGTTGTCTCCACACTTTGCCATTTCTTCCAATCCACCCAGATCCAGGATCCTCTGAATCCTCCTCGCCTTCAATGGAAGCTGGAGAGGATGATGAGGGTGCCACAACAAAATCAGGATCTGACTCTCCTGAGTCTGTGGTGTCAGAGGGAGAAGACAATACATCCTGCAGCTCACTGGAGGGGTCAGGCTGCATAATCATTTCTAAAACTTCGGTACAAGTCAAGCCCTTTCTCATGTTGCTTGCTGCTCTTCTCACCATCAAATGACCGGCCAGATTGCATTTTGTTTAGTCTGTACTTCTCACCATCAAAAGGCAGCAGGTGCATAAATACACTTACTTTGTTTTTGTTTACTCCATGTAGTTCTGAGATCTGAGGTGCATATTTTGATTTTCTCAGATACATCAAGGTAAGTGCGCAGGTCTCTCTCACACTTTCTCTCTCTCACACACACACACACACACACACACTATAATATGCTGTTATACTCCATATAACTCCATATACAAGCCAGAAACTAAGCTTTTTTTTGCACAGGCCTATCTAAAGGGTTAATGGTGCTACCTGGTGATCAACAGTAAAAATTACAAATTTTACCTCTTCCCAACAGGGAAAACCACCAACAATCAAGAATGCATGGTTATATGGTGTCATGGCTTTGCAATCAAAAAATGTCGTTATAATGGAAGTCAATGGGGCAAAAACAGCCACGAACAGTAAATGAGGGAGAAAAATCTTAAATCTGATGCTGCACAAAAACTAACAATGCATGAAAGCCAATGTTGTTACTAATCTTTGACATGTCATACTAACATCTTTGACATGAATATTCGGGGAGAAGCCGAATATTCACCAGAAGAGACGGACAGCAGCTCGTAAGTGTTGCGATACTTAGTCATAGATCTGTTGTTTAAATTATTTACCTGCTGTTGGGAAGGAATACTTTCGTTTCCTTCTATTTCTATTCTGCATTTTCGTTGAGGTTTCGTTGTTTGATTGCAC
Source organism: Onychostoma macrolepis (assembly GCF_012432095.1). NCBI lineage: Eukaryota > Metazoa > Chordata > Actinopteri > Cypriniformes > Cyprinidae > Onychostoma > Onychostoma macrolepis. The sequence continues at coordinate 12,223,594 of NC_081171.1, forward strand.
TTTCTGTTAATTATAATAATTTGCACCTCGGCTAAGAAGGAACCTGGATCATTTTCAGTGCTCCTTGCGAAGTGTTAGTTTTCTTGAGTTATTTGCACAAGGCTATTGGCTGGGCCAATCAGAAGCCGCCACAGCGACTGTAAAAGTATTTAAACTGCCTGTTCGCTATTACAAGTCGGGAGAAGCGAATATTCACCAGAAGAGACGGACAGCAGCTCGTAAGTGTTGCGATACTTAGTCATAGATCTGTTGTTTAAATTATTTACCTGCTGTTGGGAAGGAATACTTTCGTTTCCTTCTATTTCTATTCTGCATTTTCGTTGAGGTTTCGTTGTTTGATTGCACTTTCTGTTAATTATAATAATTTGCACCTCGGCTAAGAAGGAACCTGGATCATTTTCAGTGCTCCTTGCTAGCGAAGTGTTAGTTTCGTCTTGAGTTATTTGCACAAGGCTATTGGCTGGGCCAATCAGAAGCCGCCACAGCGACTGTAAAAGTATTTAAACTGCCTGTTCGCTATTACAAGTCGGGAGAAGCCGAATATTCACCAGAAGAGACGGACAGCAGCTCGTAAGTGTTGCGATACTTAGTCATAGATCTGTTGTTTAAATTATTTACCTGCTGTTGGGAAGGAATACTTTCGTTTCCTTCTATTTCTATTCTGCATTTTCGTTGAGGTTTCGTTGTTTGATTGCACTTTCTGTTAATTATAATAATTTGCACCTCGGCTAAGAAGGAACCTGGATCATTTTCAGTGCTCCTTGCTAGCGAAGTGTTAGTTTCGTCTTGAGTTATTTGCACAAGGCTATTGGCTGGGCCAATCAGAAGCCGCCACAGCGACTGTAAAAGTATTTAAACTGCCTGTTCGCTATTACAAGTCGGGAGAAGCCGAATATTCACCAGAAGAGACGGACAGCAGCTCGTAAGTGTTGCGATACTTAGTCATAGATCTGTTGTTTAAATTATTTACCTGCTGTTGGGAAGGAATACTTTCGTTTCCTTCTATTTCTATTCTGCATTTTCGTTGAGGTTTCGTTGTTTGATTGCACTTTCTGTTAATTATAATAATTTGCACCTCGGCTAAGAAGGAACCTGGATCATTTTCAGTGCTCCTTGCTAGCGAAGTGTTAGTTTCGTCTTGAGTTATTTGCACAAGGCTATTGGCTGGGCCAATCAGAAGCCGCCACAGCGACTGTAAAAGTATTTAAACTGCCTGTTCGCTATTACAAGTCGGGAGAAGCGAATATTCACCAGAAGAGACGGACAGCAGCTCGTAAGTGTTGCGATACTTAGTCATAGATCTGTTGTTTAAATTATTTACCTGCTGTTGGGAAGGAATACTTTCGTTTCCTTCTATTTCTATTCTGCATTTTCGTTGAGGTTTCGTTGTTTGATTGCACTTTCTGTTAATTATAATAATTTGCACCTCGGCTAAGAAGGAACCTGGACCACTGTCATGCTGTCCGTCCTGATGAGAACGTGATGTTGAAGAATGTCTGGGAGAAAGCACTCGAGCGCTAGTTGTACAGCACGGAGCTCCAGACAGTTTATGTGCCATGACTTCTCCTTTTCTGACCATGTCCCGAAGGCTGGTCTGCCATCACATACAGCTCCCCAGCCCGTGCTCGATGCATCTGTCGTAACATTCTTTCTCCTGATCACTTGGCCAATACAAACACCCCGGCGATACAGAGACATATTGCACCAAGGGGTCAGCGTATGCAAACAGTCATCACTTTGATGCGTAATGTGCCCGTGCGCCATGCGTCCTGTGGCACCTGTGGCACTTTAGCCAGAGCTGAAGCGGTCGCATATGTAGGAGCCCTAGATTGCACACTGTCGAGGCAGCAGCCATCTGGCCGAGCGTCCTCTGAAAGCATTTGAGCGGGGGAGGACGCCCCAATTTGAAGACTGCGAGAGAACTGATCAGTTTTTGTGAGTCCTCTGACAGACGCGTTCACATACTGATTGAGTTCAGCTCCACTCCTAAAAGGGAGATGTTCTGGCTTGGTATCAGCATGCTCTTTTGCATATTTGGGCGCACTCTCTGATTGGGCTAAGACTAGCCAGTCTTCGAGATAGTTCAGGATGCGCATTCCGCTCTGCTTCAGAGGAGAGTGAGCAGCGTCCATGCAGACATTAGCCGAAGGGCGGGACCGTGAATTGGTACGCTATCCCCTTGAATACAAATCTCAGGAAGTGCCTGTGGCGGGGGGCTACCTGAATGTGAAAATTAGCATCCTTTAAATCCACGGAGATAATCTCCCGGTCTGATATGTGAGAGGATTTGTCTCAGTGTAATCATTTTGAACGAGCGCTTTGAAAGTCCCAGGTTCGGCGCTTTGGCGCTGTGTGCAGCTTTCCTCCTCCGGCAGACAGCATCAGGAACGCGGCTTTGATTCTGGTGCCGGTGGTCCGCCGTTTCTGTCAAGGCAGGGTCTCTGGCCCTGATAGCCCTGATGGCGCTTCGGCCACGGTTGACCTCACCGCCTTCTCATGTTCGCGCCGAACAGCAGCAGAAGAGGCGTGCGGTCTTCCCGCACGCTGTGCTGAGGAGGATCGGGAACGCGCAGGAGGTTTCGCACCGGCACGCTTTGGCAGGAAGTGGCTAATGGCCTTCGACTGCTTCTACACTTCAACGAAGTGCTTCGTGAACGTCTCCACCGCCACTCTGAAGAGACCTGAGGGATTCACGGGAGCGTTTTCTCTGAGTCCTTTAACTCGGTCAGAGTAAGCCACAGGTGACGATCTAGCACCACAAGATTCCCCATATTGCGGCCGATCGCTCGAGCTGTCACCTTCGTTGCTCTGAGGGCCAGATCCGTGGTGCGTCAGAGCTCTTTAAACACTTCAGGGTCCGGTCCGTCCTCATCCAGAGTCTTGAGTCTCACCATCACATGCAGTGCTGAAGCTGCTCGGCCAGCCACGGAGAAAGCCTTCCTGGCAAGGTTTGCAGTGACGCGGCAAGGTTTAGAGGGGAGAGACGCGTTGTTTCTCACTCCAGTTCGCCGCGGCTGAAGGACAGATATGGGCAATGGCAGCTTCTTCCACGGGGGGGGGAGTTTGACATACCCCACTTGGTCAGCTCCGTCCACAGAAGACAGGAGGGAGGGTCCCAGATTGTGCACCCGACTGGTGAGCAGCGCGTTCCACAACTTTTTTATCTCGTCGTGCACCTCGGGGGAAAAAGGGGCCAGGTCTCCATGGGCCGCGATCCGATTGGAGGTACCACTCGTCCAGACGGCTTCTGGCCCTGCAGTAGGGGGGTGAGGAGCGCGTGGGCACTGAGCCGGGGTGGACTCGTCACCTGATCCTGACAGATCCGCATCAGAAACTCGCGGTACTTTCCTCCTTGGCTCGAAAGAGGCTGCAGAGGAAGAGCGCAGTAGAGTTAGTTGTGCGAGTTCATCGCCTTGGACGATGGCCACATGGAGCCTGAGAGTCCGGAGACTCATATCCCCGCAGTGGGGGCAGTCCGATCCCCCAAGCGACCCAGGCAGAAGACAGAAGATTCAATTGGCTCCGCACAGGAGAGGCAATCGCAAGTCATCTTTGCTTCCGAAGCTCACCGGAACACAGCAGGGGAAGAGAAGGCGTGTCCGCTGCAGTGTTTAGATCACGGTGAGTAGTTTTTTCTTGATAGGCTTCTTGCTTCTCGTAGAAGGTTGGCTGAAGGAAAAGATTCTGAATGGATGACATACAAGCACTGCCTTATATAGAGTGGGATTCCCGCTCATATTTTGCGCACTTGAACGCCATTGGCCAGTTTCACTGGCGTGATTCAATAAGGCTTCAGTAGTATTCGAGGAAAGGGTATTTCCCATAGCAATGTAGAGTGACCAAATTGAAGGGGAACATGAGGCATGAGGATGAGTAAATCATGAGAGAATTTTAGTTTTTGGGTGGACTTAAAGAAGTTGGCACAGGCATTTGACACCTGGAAGTGAGAATGCTTTGAATATTCACAATCATTGTAACTTCAGATTTTTAATATAGCCTACTGTAGCCTAAATGTGAAGAGCAAATGATTATGATTCTTTAAAAGAGCATTTACTAGCCCTAATGTTGTTCTAACATCATTTAATTTTTATTAGTTTTTTCTCTAACATTTTACTCATGTTTTTATTGTTTGTGGAGAGTGAATTATCATTAAAAAAAAATTATGTTCCACAGAAAGACCTATAGTTTAGAACTGCATAAAGGTGAGTAAACGAGTGAGCTATATTCTACAAAAAGCTATAATCCAAGTCTGATATAACGAAAGCAAATAATTGATATAGGGTATTGTCAGTGACAGCGTTGTATTGTAAATGTTGACAGGTTGACCAATACCCACACAAAGCTTTTATAATTTTACATGTATTATCTTAAGAAAACAGTCCATTACAGTGTACAAAACAGCAACAAAACAAGCTGCAACCATATTTCAAATGTCACTATCCATAAATTAGACACAAGGCCTGTGCAAAAAAGCTTAGTTTCTGGCTTGTATATGGAGTTATATGGAGTATAACAGCATATTATAGTGTGTGTGTGTGTGTGTGTGTGAGAGAGAGAGAGAGAGAGAACTTTGCGCACTTACCTTGATGTGTCTGAGAAAATTAAAATATGCACCTCAGCTCTCACAACTACATGGAGTAAACAAAAACAAAGTAAGTGTATTTATGCACCTGCTGCCTTTTGATGGTGAGAAGTACAGACTAAACAAAATGCCATCCGGCTGGTCATTTGATGGTGAGAAGTACGGACGGCATATGTGTGAAATGCTTGTCTTTTCTTGATGGTAAAGCCAATTTAAAACCTTAAAATCCTTCATTGATACACTTTTCCATTTTTTTCTGTAAAAAATCTACTCCGCATCAGATTTATGAACATAATTTATTATGAACCAAAATGAAACAACAACTTCAAATAAACTGAACAATGGTGCAAGAGTTGAGAATGGATGGAGAACTAAACAATTAAACTAACTATTTAGTGTGTATGTGTGCACGTGTGTGTGTGTGTGTGTGTGTGTGTGTTCAGTCTTTCCAGCAGGACTTGCGGCATATCACTTGGTGCTCTTTGCAAGTGTGTCCACCATAACAGATGCAAGTGCTGACTGAAGAAAGGGAGTTGTCTCCACACTTTGCCATTTCTTCCAATCCACCCAGATCCAGGATCCTCTGAATCCTCCTCGCCTTCAATGGAAGCTGGAGAGGATGATGAGGTGCCACAACAAAATCAGGATCTGACTCTCCTGAGTCTGTGGTGTCAGAGGGAGAAGACAATACATCCTGCAGCTCACTGGAGGGGTCAGGCTGCATAATCATTTCTAAAACTTCGGTACAAGTCAAGCCCTTTCTCATGTTGCTTGCTGCTCTTCTCACCATCAAATGACCGGCCAGATTGCATTTTGTTTAGTCTGTACTTCTCACCATCAAAAGGCAGCAGGTGCATAAATACACTTACTTTGTTTTTGTTTACTCCATGTAGTTCTGAGATCTGAGGTGCATATTTTGATTTTCTCAGATACATCAAGGTAAGTGCGCAAAGGTCTCTCTCACACTTTCTCTCTCTCTCACACACACACACACACACACACTATAATATGCTGTTATACTCCATATAACTCCATATACAAGCCAGAAACTAAGCTTTTTTTTTGCACAGGCCTATCTAAAGGGTTAATGGTGCTACCTGGTGATCAACAGTAAAAATTACAAATTTTACCTCTTCCCAACAGGGAAAACCACCAACAATCAAGAATGCATGATTATATGGTGTCATGGCTTTGCAATCAAAAAATGTCGTTATAATGGAAGTCAATGGGGCAAAAACAGCCACGAACAGTAAATGAGGGAGAAAAATCTTAAATCTGATGCTGCACAAAAACTAACAATGCATGAAAGCCAATGTTGTTACTAATCTTTGACATGTCCAAGACTGTGATAAAAGGTTAAAAAAAAAAATCCAGTCCACAATCACTTTTTATATTGAAAATAAGTAATTTTGTGTTTTTTTTCCCCAAATCAGTGACATCATTTATGAACTTGGCAATTAAAGAGTAAAAATCCTGGATTTTAAAAAAAGATTTAGTAGTTTTGATCAGGACTGAGGTTGATTAACAGATTCATGCAAAAAAAAAAAAAAAAACATTTATCTGATACAATTTTACAGCAGTTTAATTTAGTGGATGTTTTCATCCCGAACATAACGAAAGGCTAGTGAATTTGAACAATGCACAAGGGTTAAAAGATTAAATACGCGGGGATATGTTTTTAATTAAAATATTCATATTAATCAAGGATATATTGACTTTCAATGCACCTTATTTTGAAATGTACAGAAATGCGTGCTTTAAATGTCCTTTAGTTATGATTATTTCATTTATTCACTATACTATTTATTACTAATGTCTCATTTCAGTTTTATTTTGGCTCTAGTTTTGTATTTATTCCAGTTTATATGAAAAGGTTAATGTAGTGTGGATTAAAATTCATATACAGAGTAAATACATTTCACTAAACATGTTTAAAATAAGTTTGAAACAGCTCTCGAGAGCGTGGTGGTGGTGACACTGAAGACGAGCGACTGTGGTGCTGTAGTTCGTTTATAGCCTAAGTTTAGCTTTTCAGTTCTGGCGCTTTTATTTACGCTTCAAAATTCATCAAAGTTATATTATTTTGTGAAGATTATCTTGATGGACAAAACGTGTAAGTTTCATGAACTATGATTGAACACAGAGCTTATTTTTTGCGATTATCCAAAAGCCTATGGAAAAATCCCATTGGCTTTTTGTCGAAGGAACCAGTTTCATGCTAACCGCCGATCCGCCTACAAAGTGACGTCATAGTTCCCCCTTGGGAGCTTGGGAACCTACTGGTGCGTTCAAGTCATGTCGGATACATCGTATTTAGGAGTTGAACGCACATGAACGCCACCACAAAGTCGTTATTACGAGTGGGAAACTCTGAATTTTCTTTAAGCCCCGAGTTTCCGAGTTGGGGGCGTGTCAGTGAAAAAACATGTCGGATGCAATGGACGCAGCCAAAGACTAAAGATATGCAGCGTTGGTAAAGTTGTTGAAATTAATCAAATTATTATTATTTTTTTTTGTAATGTACAATAAAACTATATAAGTTACATATACAAAATATTATATTAATGTATGATTATAATAGAATATATTATTCAGTTTACATCACCTTCATAAATTAAATAAAAACGGAAAAAATAAAAAACGCAATGATGCACATTCTTCTTTCAATATTTTGTAGATGTAGAGTTTTAAAAAAAAATAGTTGAATTGTGTAGAAAAGTTAAATCGCCATCTTTTTCCGACCAAAGTGACTTGAACGCAACTGACGTCGTAATAACGACTTGTCAACTGGTAAGTACGAACGTCCCAGGAGGACTTGAACGCAGCATACGTCACGCCGCGTCGGATTCCGCCATGTTTTAGGTCACGCTCAGGAGCACACAGCCTAAACAAATGCAATCACCACAGAAAAAGCCGACCGTTTTACATTCATATTTTTTGAAAAACATCTTACATACGCTTAGAATAAAACGGACTAATATGTAAATCTCTTTAAATAAAAAAAAATAAAAAAATCGCTCTGTTGTTTGTCTGAGAGGCTGCAAATATTCATTACTAATCAGTCTCCTTCACTACAGTGGTACTGATATATGCTAACTGCTAAACACTTACGACAATTAACCATGGTTTTACTAAACGTGTAGCGACCGTGTTTTTTGGTGTATGTATTAGCATTCCTATAACCACAATCTTATTAAATACCATGGATAAACTATGGTTAGAGTAGCAAAACCATGGCTAATTTTGTAAGGGGAGAATACACTACAGCTAGATCTCAAACAGTGGATCATTGTTATATCGTCATATTGCCCGGTAAAACTGCTCAGTGTTAAGAGTTAAGCCATTATAGAGGTAACAGAACTTGAAGCTGCTTTGAAACGATGTGTATTGTGGATGCTATGCAAATAAATACATTGACTTGACCGAACCAAGTTGTAGACTCCTACTAGCGATGCCAAACAACGATGCGAGCGATCAAATGAATGAAGGAAACTTAATCCATACAAAAAGTGGCCGGGTATTAACGAGCTGCCGCAAATAACATTTCCATATATGATTTCCTTCTATTAGTGGTGTGAGGGCTTACAGTTTAATGCAAATCACTGTATCTATATATTAAATCTACAGAGATGAATTATAAAGCCACATTTTATTTTAGTTTTTCATCTTGAGTTCCGTAGTGAATGTAGACATATTTAATGTTTATGATTCAACTTAGATCCCGTTGGAATGATCAATTGCCATAGCCTTTATCATCAATGTCTGCAGGTAAAACCTCTGCTTTTTCGGCATTATAACGCGGAGAAAGCACGTTTTTCACACCGGCCGTGCAAAGGGATATGGCAAATAATATAAACATTAAATAATATAAAAAGTCTACATTCACTACCACTCAATCTCCGCTGTAGCTCCCGTAACCTAAATTCCCAGAATGCATTGCCGCTGTGACGACACATTCCCAAACTCTATAGTTAAAAAAGTACATTAATCATAATAGTATGATTATAGATAGCATGAAAGAAATTGGGACGTAGCCTACCTACTACATGTCACAAATCCTATCAAGTGGCCTCATGGGATGGTAAAGTGATGTATCCATCAAATGTGCACTTAAGAATCTCTGCAGAAGTAATATTTAACCAAGGTACTTTTCATCTACTGTTTTTTAATTCTGTGAATTTTGACACAGGCTACCATTCTTTTCACATAGCATACCGTTTTTCAGATTTTCACATACTGATTTTTGCCTGTGAATAGGCATATTTGGACACAGCACGGTTGCTTCTCAGTCAGAAGGCTGCATTCTAGTAAAGCTTGAATGAATGAATGATGCATTTATATAGCGCTTTATTGTGTATTGCTGTACACCCAAAGCTCTTTACAATCATGTGGGGGGTCCCTTCTCAACCACCACCAGTGTGCAGCATCCACTTGGATGATGCGACGGCAGCCACAGGACAACGGTGCCAGTGCGCTCACCACACACCAGCTACAGGTGGAGAGGAGAGAGAGTCATAGAGCCAATCAAGTGGATGGGGATTATTAGGAGGCCATGATTGACAAGGGCCAGTGGCGGGAATCTTTACGATGAGTGTCATGGGATTTTTAATTCATCAAATGTTGTTGAAGGACATCTCAATTTGAGGGATACTTGGAAGGCAGCCTTCGTTTTGCATCCTTTTGTTCAGCATGTGTTGAAGGATGCATCCTCCAGTCACCCACAATCCTTTGCACACTTTAGAATTCACAAAAATTGATTGGCAGGAAAAGAGTCAGCACTGAGCTCATACAATTTCATTATTAAATGCAAGGCAAAACAATGTTTTGAAGAGATGAAGCCATTAAGTTTTGTTTTGTTGTAAATTAATCACATAATGCTAAAGTCAGCCAATAAAGATTTGTAAAAATAATTTAGGAAGGACACAAAACAAAGACATTTAATAACAATAACGTCGGTGGGTTTCCGTCAGCTTTAGCTGGCGTGAAATGCACTGCAGTGTAACGTATGTGACAGGAGGACCGATTAAAGACTGTACAACTTCATATTATTCACATAGATCCATCCATCATCCAGAACACACAAGTGTCCACTGTGTTTCTACTCTTATGCCTCATGTGTTTCAAAAACCTACAGAATTTTTATGTTGTTTAGTCATTTAGGCCAAATGCTGCTATATATTCATAAACACCCACACATCCACAAAGTCTGCCTAAATGCTCTTCATTAAAGTTTAAAATGATCTGATGGGAAGCATTTATGTCAGAATCCGACATAATCAGCTGTTTTCAGATCGAAATGCTCCTTATGAGAGAGCATCTGCTGGCGTGCAGACACATCGTTTTATTATAGTCATTCTTTTTTTCTCTCATTTACTATTATCTTGCAGTTTTAAAGAGCTTCTTCACTATTATTTGGCATTTGAATGAATCAGCAGAGATGATGTTCCATAATAACACAAGCCATTCAGTATTGCGTTGTGCGTGAATGTGTGCACTTCTAAACAGATATCATTCAGATAGGACCATCTTGGACCGAATAAAGAATTTAAAATGTCACATAAATGGCAGAGCAGTGGTCCCTGAGCCCTTTAGTGTGTGTGAATGTACCACACAATGTTAGAGGGCCTGCCACGGTGACTTGTGTTCAACCAAATAAATGTTAGCAGCAAAGATGACACATACAGTCATACAAAAGGCTCATCCTGAATAGCTTAAAACATTCTGGCCTTGAAACAAAGCAGCAATGTTTTTATGTTACACCATGTTGTTATATTCTCAAGCAGTTGTGATTTAAGAGAGGAGTATTCGTTTTTGTTTTAAGAGGTATTAGATGAGGTTGTCTTCTTTCTGGGCAATTATTCAGCTTGTTATTGAGACACTTTTATGCAGTCTGTGGAGGCACCTCAAAGGAATTTTAATTGCAAATGGAAGTAATAGAAAAAAAAAGTGTCCTTATCCACTTATGCTAATAACAACAGGTTTTATTTCATTCCAGGGGATATCTCAGCTCTGAGCATGTCTGAAACTGTTTGAAAATGCAGCAGCTTCTTATGACACTCCAACACTATCTCTAAATATAATTATTTTGTAAATGTCTAATTGTCCAATAATTGTTTCCTTGCATCCCACACAGCAGCGCCAAGCAATTTACGTACAATTTATTTGTTGTGGGGAAACACCATTACCAATTCTGGTTCAATTCTTTGCCTATGTGAGTATATGACATGACTGCAAAAATAAATAAATTAAAAAATATTTTTCAAAAACTTTTATAAGTGTAAGATGTCATGTGAGGATATATATTTAAAAAGGGATAGTTCACCCAAAAATGAAAATGTGATGTTTATCTGCTTACCCCCAGGGCACCCAAGATGTAGGTGACTTTGTTTCTTCAGTAGAACACAAACAAAGATTTTTAACTCAAACCGTTGCAGTCTGTCAGTCATATAATGGCAGTCAATGGGTTCCAAACGTTCCAAAGCTTTGAGAGTCAAAAAAAAAACATACACTGACAAAACCAAATTAAACTCTGCGGCTTGTGACGATTCATTGAGGCCTTAAGACACGAAACGATCAGTCTATGCAAGAAACTGAACAGTATTTATATCATTTTTTTATCTCTGATACACGCAATAACCAGCTGTCCTGAACTCATTCACAACATCCGGTGCGTGACGCGTCAACGGGTCTGGCACATAGATATACTGTATACATAGATGCCTCATTAGCAACTGTTTCTGTGGGCCGCGATACGCAAGGATCTACGTAAATTAATTAACCTTTAATTAGTTTTTTTTCTGCCCTTGTGAAAAAGAAGTGCACTTAAGTATACTTTTATAAAGTGTACTTATTGCAGAAATATACTTTAAAAGAACACACATAAGTGCAAATTAAATGTTATTTTCGATGCTTAAATACATTGTATTTGTAATTAACTTCATAATGTATCACATTTTAAAGTGATATTAAATGCAATTAGTTGAACTTAAGTGATTTTTTTAAACCACTTAAGTGGGACTTTTTAGTACATCTTTATATGTACTTTCATAATTGCTTCTATTGTCTTTAAAATATGGTTATAGTGTACTACTAATGCACTGACAAGCAATTAATGTTAACTAAAATATACTTCAATGTCAGTTAACAATACACTTAAGCTTGAATTAAATGTAATGTTTTCGACCACCTAAATGCATGTTATTTGTAATTGATTTCAAATATATTACGGTTTAAAATTACATTAAATGCAATTAGTTGAACTTTTGAGTGATATTTTTGAACCACTTAATTGAAATTACATTAACAAACTGTGTTAATGGTACCCCCAGTTTCACAGACAAGGCTTAAGACCAGCCCCAGACTAAAATGTAATTCTATAATTACGCTTTGTCAATACTATGCAAGTCATGCCAATAAAGCTCATTTGAATTGAATTTAATGTAATTCTGAGCTGTTTCAACTAAAAGAAACTTGCACTGACTGATCTTTAAAAATATCAGTGCCTTTGTTTTGTCTCAAGATGCACACCAGTAATGTTTTTTCTAAGGCATGTTAATGAAAATTACTTAAATGTCCTAATTGAACTATGGCCTAAGCTTGGCTTAGTCTAAGACCTGTCTGTGAAACCAGGCCATAAATTCTCAAATATTTACTAGCACCAACATTAAAATGTTACTCCAGCATTAGTGAATGCAAGTTTGACTAAATTAATTAATTAATTAATTTAAAAAAAGAACTCCAAATGAACTTGCTGGAAAGTGTTGTTTGTCAGTGTCCCAGAAGCTCTCCATCGGCAGTAAACTTCAAATGTCATAAAGCTGCACACCATCTCTCCACAGTCTCTGTGAACGGAAATGTTCCAAAGAGGCAGGAAAGTCCAAAAAAAAATTCCTTGAGGAAAGAAAGAACAATTGTTATAAAACATATCCAGTCATTATAAATGGTTCGGTTGAGTGAAAGCAATAGACACAGTTGCAGTCCAAAGTTTATATACACCTTGCAGTCTCTGCAAAATGTTAATAATTTAAGCAGTAAGAGGGTAGAGGGGTAGAATCATTAAAAAAAAAAGCAATTTCTGCTCTGAGGAAGCAGTTTATTCTGCAAGGTGTAGGTAAACTATGTAAACCACATCTGCATCACCTAAGAGGTGAATTACCTCAATCATCAGGGCAACACCGTAGTAGAATGCTGGGAGATGTTCCTTCAGATTTCCTACAAACACCAGAATTCCTGATCACACCATTTTCACTGACACTGGGCTGGAAAATAGATAACATTTTTACAAACATTTTTTATTCCTACTTTACAGGGAATAAAACATTACTTTATCAATTACCCAAATATAGATAAATATCCCAAAATCTATGAAAATGAAGAAAGGTACCTTTAATTTTTCCCCCTCATCTTCCCTTGCACATCTTCATGAAGAATGTTCCTGTATTTACTACAACTGACACAGCAAAGCTGCTGTCCTCTTCCTTTGGTTTGTTACCTGTAAAATATATGATGATTAAAGGGGGATCTGTAAATGCACAGGTGGGAATATATTACTTGCAAATGGAAAAGATTCAAAGCATTTAAAATCCGTAGGGATAGTGACTTAATATAGCACTTTTAGCTTGTCATATGTGATCAGGGTGAGCGGACTAGGCAACAATTCATTAAAAACTTCTAACATCACCTCTTCAGTACTGGTCTGTGTCTCCTCACTGTATCTCCAGTAACAAATCTGTACTGATCCTGCAAAATAAATAACTCCAGATAAGTACAAAAATATTACATATTACAAACCCAACCAGTAACGGAACACACACAAAAAAAAAAAACACACACACAACAATAACATTATTTCTAGAGGTGGCTGATATATTGAATATTACTGGTGGTTATAATATCGATTATATACATAAATATTACAAGATCGGATCTTTGACTTTTGTTCAGTAGTGTTAATTTGAATTTTAAATCGTTTAGTTAAAGTACAACATTGTATTTTCAGCAGCCAAATTTCTTGGTCCACACACGCGATAACATTCCGATATCAGAATTCTGCATTAATGCATTCATAGATCAATTATAGGACACGATTAATTCGCCTCCCGAGTCCATATAGCAAGAACTGCCGGATTACGGTGAAAGCCGCAAGAATGGCAAGACTAAATTAATAAAGAAATCTTATATCAAGATATACTTACTTGTTTCATTATCTACAGTACATAAAGTCTTATAATCATCCAAACACGCCGCTCCTCTGTTCTCGTTTGATCAGCGAAGCTCCCTCACGCGTCGCGACTCCAGAAACATTTTTCAAACTCTGCTGAAGTAGCGCGCCATCATGACGTAGTATTTTTGGCTCGTGCGCATAAAACAAAAGAGATGCTTCTGTTCAAGTTCAAGTTGTCCTAATTCATTGTGTAGTTAAACCAAAGACTGTCGATAGACTCATTCATGACTCATTGACATAACTAAAAGTCAGTCATTTTTTACAGTGCAGTGTAGCCTAGTCTAATTAAAATAAAATTTGAATGCAAATTAATTTTGTTTAGATCTGTTAAACTTTTGCTTGCAATTAATGCAATTAAATTAAGTGACTTAGAACAACATAATGATATTGAAAGTAGTCTGTACACAGATGTAAAGTACAGTACTATTATATACAAATGCAGTACTCTCATAAATGACACTGTATGTCAAATGTTATGTCGAAAAGTAAACTTCATAGAGTTCATAGTGCAAGAGCTGGTGATGAAAATTTCAACAATAAGTTTTATTGGAGTATACTGTATAAGAAAATATATTTAAGTTTAGAAGAAATATACATTTCAAGTGCATTAATGCACATAGTATATATTACAGACTAAATACATTTAAAATACATTAACAAAATGTCATTTTAGAGAACACACTTAAGTTGAAATTAAAATCAATTATTTTACATGTACTTTAGTATACTGATATATCAAAATAAGTGTACTTATTTAAAACAATCAAATCATAATTATGTAAAATGTATGTTTAGGTAATACTTAATTAGACATTATTCTGAAGTGCATTTTTAATAAGTGCACTTAATGTGTGTTAAGTGACCTATTGTCATTGAAGTGCACTCTCTTTAAGTACACTTAAGTGGCCTTTAATTTAAATTATATTATATTACCTGCAAGTGCACTTTTTAAAAAGTATACTTTTAATAATTAAAGTACACAAAAAGTACACTTTTACTGCAATTAAGCACACTTCTTTTTCACAAGGGTGTGTCCATTATATGACTGACAGACTGCAACGATTTGAGTTTTTAAAAAAAATCTTAATTTGTGTTCTACTGAAGAAACAAAGTCACCTACATCTAGTGATGGCGAAGTGAAGCGTTCTGAACCAGTAAAGCTTTCAACCCAATTGTATAGGAAAAAGGTTCATTACTCAAAGCTTTTTAAA
The DNA here is from genome assembly GCF_012432095.1 of Onychostoma macrolepis. Classification (NCBI taxonomy): domain Eukaryota; kingdom Metazoa; phylum Chordata; class Actinopteri; order Cypriniformes; family Cyprinidae; genus Onychostoma; species Onychostoma macrolepis. Next base: position 12,238,610 of record NC_081171.1, read on the forward strand.
ACGGTTCATGCTGTGGCCATCTTGTGGTCATAAAAATTAATAACACCTTCCAAAGTGCTGTGTTCCATTACAGCTGCTGGTTTCACATCTGGTTCTACAACTGATTCCTTGTTTTAATTTATTGTATAAAAATAATGGCCATTGTCAAAGTCATTCATTTGTGTCGGTGTACTGCCACTAAAATAATTCAAATAAATCAAACATAAACTCATGAATTAAATCTGTGATCTGTCAGTGTTAACTCTGCCTCAGTCCTTAGACTGTTATTTCATGGGCAAAGTTCATTTGACCTTAATATATAAATTACGATAAAAAGAAAACAATGCTAACGCATTATAATGTGATGTAATGTAAAGAAAACGGCGCAGAGGTTCGCTTTATTTGAACCAGATACTGAAGCAGTCACGTGCTTTTGGCAAAACGAATCAAGCTCCGATAAACTAAAGCGCTTCAATGTGAAATGTGTTGGGTTTTTTTGATACAAGCTTCGGAGCTTCGGTGTTGAATGTAACATCACTACCTACATCTTGGATCCCCTGGGGGTAAGCAGATAAACATCAAATTTTCATTTTTGGGTGAACTATGCCTTTAAGTTTAATAACTCATTTTTTGTTGGGAGAAAGGTTTGATAACCATGAAACAAAACATTCCTTTACCTACAGCTTCATTATGGTAGATATTAATTATATATTTTTTTTGTTTGTTTTATTAAACACCCACTTGCCTCATATTTTTGGGCCTTGCCTCAGTACACAATAGTACTGATTAAATACATAAATCACACTTAAAAAAATCTAGTGCCTTTTGTTAGTTGCCAAAGCTGAATTAAAACTGATTAAGCAATTCTGTCTCAATTAACATAATTGTATTATTACCATCCATTACATCGTTTTACAATATTAAAGACTTTGTTTTCAAATAAACTTCCAATCCTCCTTTTGTAATTTTAGAACTAGAAACTGGGGGGGGGAAACATTTTAGTTGACTAAAATTGTATTTATTTATTTATTTATTTTATACAATTTGATGTGTAATTCACTGTAAGGATGTCTTGTGCTAATATAGATACTCTACAGTAACTCTCCCTCTCTCATTACTCAATGAATAAAAATGATTAAGAAAACACACATGAATAAGACATGATTGGAGATATGTTCATTTTTCAGTAATTAGCCTTAAAGATGAAGTGCTAAATTTCATTACCACAAGATTAACAGTAGCCACTCGCTTTTCATTTAGGATGCCCCTTTTCTCAAAGCCTCTGTTGTTTAACAGACCATTTCAGGAATTAAAACTGTCCATTGCAAGGCTGTATATCAGACCACGGCCTGCCATTTTAAACAATGAAGCACTTAGTACATAGCGAGCAGCTAATTATTCTGGTTGCCGCTTTCCAAGAAGTGTATTAATGTTCTCTTTCTACATGGATACATTTAATACTTCACCTCAATGAAGTGAAACCAACATTAACATAAAGTGAACGCTTTGTGAACGCTTTAGAATTTTCTATATTTCTGCATAAATATGACCCAAAACATCATCAGATTTTCATATAAGTCCTAAAAGTAGACAAAGAGAGCTGAATCAAACAAATCAGACAAATATATTTTCTTTGTCATTTATTTATTCAGGAAAATGATTCAATATTGCATATCTGTGAGTGGCAAAAGTATGTGAATCTCTTGGATTAGCAGTGAAATTAAAGTCCATCTGTGCAGAGGTATTTTCAGTCAGTGCAATCAATGACTATCAAATGTCAGTACGTGACCTGTTTTATTCAAAGATCAGGGATCTATCAAAGTCTGATCATGTTCGTGGAAGTGAATCATGTCACGAACAAAGGAGATTACTGAGGACCTCAGAAAAAGAGTTGATGTTGCTCATCAGGCAAGAAAAGGTTACAAAACCATCTCTTAAAGAGTTTGGACTCCACAAATCCACAGTCAGACAGACTGTGTACAAATGGAGGAAATTCAAGACCAGTGTTACCTTCCCGAGAAGTGGTCGACCAACAAAGATCACTCCAAAGCAGAACGTGTAATAGTCTGCGGGGTTCCAAAAGTTCCCAGGGTAAATTCTAAGCAGCTAAAGGCCTTTCTCACATTGGTTAATGTTAATGTTCATGAGCCTACCATCAGGAGAACACTGAGCAACCATGGTGTGCATGACAGAGTTGCAAGAAGAAAGCCACTGTTCTCCAAAAAGAAAATTGCTTGCTAAAGATCATGTGGACAAGCCAAAGGACTATTGGAGAAAGGTTTAATGGATGGATGAAACCAAAATAGAACTTATTGGTTTAAATGAGAAGCTATTATGTTCGGAGAAAAGAACACACTGCATTCCAGCTTAAGAATCTTATCCCATCTGTGAAACATGGTGGTGGTGGTGGTAGTATCATGGCTTGGGCCTGTTTTGCTGCATCTTGGCCAGGACAGCCTGTCATCATTGATGGAACAATGAATTCTGAATTATACCAGCAAATTACAAAGGAAAACGTCAGGACATCTGTTTAAGAACAGAGTCTCAAGAGAACGTGGGTCATGCAGCAAGACAACAACCCCAAGCACACAAGTCATTTTACCAAAGAATGGTTAAAGAAGAACAAAGTTAATGTTTTGGAATGGTCCAGAAAAGTCCAGACCTTAATCCAATTACAATGTTGTGGAAGGACATAAGCAAGCAGTTCATATGAGGAAACCCACCAACATCACAGAGTTTGAGGTTCTGCACTAAGCAATGGGCTAAAACTCCTACATGTTATTGTGCAGGACTGATCAGCATTTACAAGAAACTTTACCTTCAGTTACAGCAGCAAAAGGGGGTCACACCAGATACTGAAAGCAAGATACTTTTGCAACGCACAGATATGTAACACTGGATAATTTTTCTCAATAAATAAATGACAATGAAAATATTTTTCTCTCATTTGTCTTGTTTCATTCGGTTCTCTTTGTCTACTTTCAGGACTTATATGAAAATCTGAAGATGTTTTGGGTCATATTTATGCAGAAATATAGAAAATTCTAAAGGGTTCACAAACTTTCAAACAGCACTATATAGATGGAATAAGCAAACTGTGTTATAAAATGAGCTTGGAGAGGATCAGGGAACCTGAGATCCTCTTTAAGCACAAAATGTGGTCTTGCTTTGTCACTATTCTGCATATACTGTAGAATACTAGTGTGCTCTGACCATTTTCTACATATAGAACACTATTATACTTTCAATTCGACATGTAGAACACTATTGTGCTCTGTCACTATTCTGTAGGTAGAACACTGTAAATTTTTTATATACAGAACACTATTCTGCTGTCATTATTCTATAACACTATTCTGCTTTGTCTCTATTCTGTAGGTAAAACACTATACTGCTATCACTATTGTACACTATTGTGCTCTTGCTCTGTCACTGCACCATATTCTGTAAGCAGAACACTACTCTGGCACTATTCTATATATAGAACATTTTGCTGTGTCACTATGCATGCAGAACACCACTGTGCTTTGTCACTATTCTGCATATACAGGTGCATCTCAAAAAAATAGAGTATTGTGAAAAAGTTATTTTTTTATTATTTTTTAACTTATTTCAAAAATGTAACCTTTTATATGTTCTAGACTCATTACATGTAAATTAAAACATTTCAAAGGTTTTTTGTTTTAATTTTGATGATTAGAGCTTTCAACTCATGAAAGTCAAAAATACAGTATCTCAAAATATTAGAATATTTACATTTCAGTTTCATTAAATGACCATCCCTACAGTAAATTCTGGTTATCTCTTGTTCTTTGAAACCACAATAATGGGAAGACTGCTGACTTGACAATGGTCCAGAAGACAATCATTGACACCCTCCACAAAGAGGGTAAGTCACAGAAGTTCATTACTGAAAAGGGTGGCTGTTCACAGAGTTCTGTATCAAAGCATATTAAATACAAAGTTGACTGGAAGGAAGAAATTGGGTAGGAAAAGGTGTACAAGCAACAGGGATGACCACAAGCTTGAGAATACTGTCAAGCAAAGACGATTCAAAGAGCTTCACAAAGAGTGGACCGAAGCTGGAGTCAGTGCATCAAGAGTCACCACCCTCAGACGTCTTCAGGAAAAGGGCTACCAAGCCACTTCTGAAACAGAAACAACATTGGAGGCATCTTACCTGGTCTAAGGAGAAAAAGATCTGGACTATTGCTCAGTGGTCCAAAGTCCTCTTTTTACATAAAAGTAAATTTTGCATTTCATTTGGAAATCAAGGTCTGGAGTCTGGAGGAAGACTAGAGGCACAGAATCCAAGCTGCTTGAAGTCCAGTGAGAAGTTTCCGAAGTCAGTGTTGATTTGGGGTGCCGTGATGTCTCCTGGTGTTGGTCCATTGTGTTTTATTAAGTCCAAAGTCAATGCAGACATCTACCAGGAGATATTTTGGAGCACTATGCTTCTATCTGCTGACAAGCTTCATGGAGATTCTGATTTCCTTTTCCAGCAGGACTTTAGCACCTGCCCACAGTGCCAAAACCACTTCCAAGTGGTTTGCTGACCGTAATATTATTACTGTGCTTGACTGGCCAGCCAACATGCCTGACCTGAACCCCATAGAGAATCTATGGGATATTTTCAAGAGAAAGATGAGAAACAGTCGATCCAACAATACAGATGAGCTGAAGGCTCAATAGTGCCTCGGCAGTGCCACAGGCTGATCGCTTCCATGCCACACCTCACTGATGCCGTCATTTGTGCCCCGACCAAGTATTGAGTGCATAAATGAACATACTTTAAAGAACTTGAACTTTTCTGTTTTGAAAATCCTTTTTTATTTGTCTTAGGAAATATTCTAATATTTTGAGATCCTGGATTTTTGACTTTCATGAGCTGTAAGCTCTAATCATCAAAATTAAAAAAAAATTAAAAATAAAAAACATTTTTGAAATGTTTTACTTTACATGTAATGAATCTAGAATATATGAATGTTTCACTTTTGAAATGTTACAAAAAAAAAAAAAAAAACTTTTTCGCTATATTCTAATTTTTTTTAGATGCACCTGTAGAACACTATCCTACTTTTTCCAATATTCTGCATGTTCAGCAACAGTCACTTTGGCACGTCCAGATGTGATAACGATGTGATGTGGTAACAGTCGTGCCCACTGTAGACACAAATAGAACACTATACCGATCTGTCATGAATATGTAGAACACTATTTTGCTCTCACACTATTGCCTTTGTGCTCTGTCAATATTCTGCATGTGGAACACTATTTTGCTCTCACACTATTGCCTTTGTGCTCTGTCAATATTCTGCATGTGGAACACTATTTTGCTCTCACACTATTGCCTTTGTGCTCTGTCAATATTCTGCATGTGGAACACTATTTTGCTCTCACACTATTGCCTTTGTGCTCTGTCAATATTCTGCATGTGGAACACTATTTTGCTCTCACACTATTGCCTTTGTGCTCTGTCAATATTCTGCATGTGGAACACTATTTTGCTCTCACACTATTGCCTTTGTGCTCTGTCAATATTCTGCATGTGGAACACTATTTTGCTCTCACACTATTGCCTTTGTGCTCTGTCAATATTCTGCATGTGGAACACTATTTTGCTCTCACACTATTGCCTTTGTGCTCTGTCAATATTCTGCATGTGGAACACTATTTTGCTCTCACACTATTGCCTTTGTGCTCTGTCAATATTCTGCATGTGGAACACCTCTGTGTTCACCCAAGCATGTGCTCTTTTCTAAAAACCTACTTTTAATTAGATTTAATTTCATTGATTAGTCAAAGCTAATCGAACCGAATTCTTCTCTGGGTTGCTGTTAAAATCTTATCTTAACAGATAATACCCAAAGCTAGCCAGACCTCGGCAAAATAATTCCTTTTGTTATTCTTTGCAGAAATGATTATTAGGCAAATAATGTATTTTTTAGACCGTGTGCTTATAGCGACCCGCAGTGGTGATATTGTGAAATACAGACACACTATAATAATTCATTTAGAGGGAGGTTGTTGTTTTTTTCCCGACCACTTTCTTTTAGCTACATATGGGTCATCAGGTTATTTTTAGTAGTACGCCCAGCAAGTTAAATGTAGGTTGCGACTGACGTTGATAGCTGACAGAATATGTATTTTTGATTGTAACAGGTAGGTTTGTTTGTTCACATTAACAGATGCAACAAATAGCCTACAACTATAGGCTAGGTTTTAATTTCCTGTAAATTAAAGTAGGCTAATAAAACAAAGCGTACATATATCTGCTTCTTACGAATTAAAATAGGCCCAGTTAAACATATTTTTAAAGTTTGTTTGAGAACTCGCTTGTAGTCAAGGTACAAGGCAAATATTTTATTTTTACTTCATGCATTGATTCATTCATACGTGTAAATCGAGGTTTATTCACATTATCATAAGGTATCTTTAATCAAACCTATCATTTAATTAGTATGTACACATTTGTTACTCTTATACAAACCAAGCAAGCACAGTGTTTATACATTATGAGACATTAAACGTGTGTAGAGGCAGAGGTGAGAAAATGTGGCGTTATCTGTGGCGTAAGTGCTCGCGCATCTACGCAATTTCCTTGTGTGGGAGAGAGACACACAAGCGTCCTGTTCTCTAGTACATAGCTAACGTCACACAAGCAGATGTCTGATATTCCGTGCAGGAAAAGTTAGAGCAGGTAGTTTCAAGGTTTTCGTGTAGGCTCTATCTACCGGGACAGCACGCGCTCACCGGCGCCGTACGCAACATTTAAATCCAGCCATCGTGTAAAGGTCATCAGCGATCATCTCCTATGTTTGAAACAATTGTAGTGAACATGACGAGTTTGAAGGCGTTCACCGAGCCGTTTGGTAAGTAAATCCGCTTGTTTGTAGCCTACCTGGAGAATACACGCGCTTTATACTGGACACGAGCGGCAAAATGATGGACAGTTGTTTTGTTTTGGTTCGGAGTAGCCTGCTTGGTTTTCAGTTTTTTAAATAATGAAGTTGGAAACGTCAAATGGTGAACATTTACAGGTAAATTTGTTTGTTTGTTGATTTACATCAAGTCAGGTACACTTTCTCATGTTGAGGCTGCGGTCTGTATAAGCATAAAAACTTGGTTTTGCTCTGTCTTTTATTTAAAAAGAATTTACTTGCTCTTCTGTAGAGGTGACCGGGTTTATACTGCAGTATTATTGGTGTGTTGCTTTTGTTAGTGTATGGGTGGCCATGCAGAAGAAGGTCTGTGCAGAGGGTTTTGCCCTGCAGGATTATATTATGATGTGGTTTACATTTTATCTCTTCAAGTGCATCCCGAGCAAGCGGCTACATGCTCTCTGCATTCCCTGGCTGAGCAGAAACAGTCATGAATGGATTCAGGCTGCACAGGTTTGGATTCGTCTGCAATACTGACTGGGGTTAAATGTGGCACGTGTAGATTGATCTATCCATGAGCTTTAGTTTATTGCTCTACTCCTGTAAAAAAATGAAACGCACTGGATTGTGAAAGGTTTTCTTTTTATTAGTATTGGGTATTTTTGCAGTGGGACAAGATAAGTGAAAATAACTTTCCATAGATAACATCAGCTCAAGGTGCTAGGCACCCTTTCCGGTTTGTTGCTTACATCAGAGTTTTTTGCTTGTTTTTTCCCTGCCTGTACTTTCAGCAGTCATCATGATTGCAGTGAAAGGGCAACATCCTGTTTCAGTTGATGGTATTTCCTAGAAAATACCCTATATATTTTGTGCTCATCTGTTTAAGCGAACAAAAATGACTTCTTAATTCCTCTGAATTGTGCCTTTCGTGTGAAGTAGCATTGCCGGTCAACACATTTCACAACACAACCAGAGGTTAAGCTGTCTGGTGTGGGTGAGACTGTGGTGATAGCCATGCGTGATCAATATTTCCCCTCACCAAACCTCAAGCAACAGACGGTCAGTTTTTTCTGATGTCTGAAGTTGTGTCTCTGCTGTCTCTTTAGCAAATCTCAGAATCATGGAAGTCATGCTTTTTATGCTTTGCCTCTGAAATGCAACAGAAGAGTTTAAAATACTAATTTCGGAGACACGTGGACATTTCCAAGTTGTCCCAGGTTTCTCGCTATGTATCTCTGTTCCTTGCTGTTTTTATGTTTGCTTGTTTGTTTGTTTTTGTTTTTGTTTTTTTTCAAATTTATGAATGGTTAGATTAAGATATTTCACTAGGTACATTTTGGTTTAACATTATTATTTACTTACATGACTGAAAAAATTGATTGAAAACCGTAGCATAACTAGCACATGACCTGTTTAAATGACTGCATGTCAATTTGTGAAAATGTCACCCCAAAAAAAAAAATCAGCTCTGGTTGTGTTAAAGTGTAACAGTGCGCATGGTGACTTACATCTGATTGAAGCAGATTATTCAAAAGAATAAAATAAAACGCATGAATGTATGAATCATTAAGATCAATAACATGTATTTAGATAATAGATAGGGTGGTTTATATTTAGTGATGACTTTGGTTTTAAAACAGTACAAACAAAAATTGTCATTTTGTTTTTTCCTTCAGACACTGAAATGAAACATTTCCATGGCTGTACAAAGCAAATCAATATTTATTAATGCAAGCACCATTCAATTTATGATTGTTTGTTGCTAAACAACTCACTGTAGAATTCTAGCTATGCATTGTTTTGGTATCGCAAATTGGGGAGATCACAGAATTATTGAACGATAAAGATATCTGTATTTGAATCTGCCACATGCCAGTGATGCCACTGAATTACTCACGCTGTGCTTCTCTCACACACACACACATATCCACATCTCTCACACTTCCTTCCTCTCAGTCACTTAGTCATTTTTACTGACAGTCCTCTTTCTTTATGCTGCTTGTTGGTTCCGTAATTGTATACAGCTTCAGTGGAGTGTTTGTGAACTGCACGTCTTTCGAATCTGGCACCCTAAAAGTGCCTGTATTAGCAGAGAAGACTTTTTGCGGCTGATAAAACAATAACAGGTGCCTTTTGTCTTTGAAACTTAGAGCTTTAACTGATGGTTTTAATTCCATATGTGGGTTTAACCATTTATTTTCTTTTTTTTTTTTAAATAGAATCATTGTACTTCTCATCCTCTGCCTTTTCACTTTGTGCTAATATCTCTCTCTCTCTCTCTCTCTCTCTCTCTCTCTCTCTATATATATATATATATATATATATATATATATATATATATCTCTATATCTCCAGTATATAGGTAATTCCGTTTGATTCCGTGTAATGGTTGAGATGATGTAGTGTTTCACCTTTGGGTTTTTTGCAGGGAGAGTGGCTTCTGAACCGGTGGAGGACACTGACCCCAGCAGCTTCATTACAGATATGGTATGATTTTTAAAAAGATTTTCCTCAACATTTAGTTGATTCATTTATAAGTTAAGGATGTACTTTACTCATTCAGAAGAGATGGTGCAATGTTATGGATGGGTGACGTTGGGTAATACCCACTGACACATCAATTGAATCATAGGTTGATGTTTAGTTTTGGATTGTTATGACACAGTACATGAGTTGTAAACATTGTCGCCTTTCATATTGTGATCAAACACAACAGATTATGTAGGTTAGACATGATTTTCATACATGGTATGAAAGTAGCATTGAATGTGAGGAGCAGGTTTTGAAACTCACACTGTTACGATGTTGTGGGACGTCCTTCACTAAGTCTCAGAGGTTTGTTCTAGCATGTTCTCTGCTCATTTATCCACACATCTGAAAGTTTAATTTTCCTCCCTTCGCTACACTGTACACACCACCTCTCTTCAAATGTGTCCCAACATGTAGAAAGAGGAACAAAGGTGTATTGTTTTCCTCTGAAGTCCTGATTTCGATGTGTGTGAGGTGATGTTTGACCTCTGGGGGTCTTGACTGATGTTTGTGTGTGTGTGTTTCAGTCTCTGAGGTCAAATTACCCCGTTCAGGTCACTGATCCACAAGGTATCAGAGGTATTTATTGTTTATTTACATTGTTGCTGCTTGTATTGGTAGTGATAAATGTGTAAAGTCATACAATGAATGATTATTTCCTGTCTGCATATTGAATCAGTTCCGCTGATCTCAGGTAATGAGAGTGGTGACCTTTGGGTCAACCTCCACACTTTCCATATAATTGTGCTCAATAGGACATGATGATGTTAATAAAAGATCAACGGGTTTATTCATAGAATCTCTGATTCTTTACAGATCCTGTAACCCTACAGCTCCGCTCTATTCCCCCTGGGTATTTGACTTCAGCAGTGGACAGGATACGACAAGTGAGTCTTTCAGTTTGCATCTTCCACTGGAAATGAGTTGGGTCTGATCACTTTCTATCATTATTTGCCAAAGTCACGTACACATTTCTGACAGCATCCTTATTTATAGATTCAGATCACTCACTGTGTGGTATACTGATTCTCAAGTTGTAGTATCATGTAGGCTGTGTAAGTGGTTTTCATATTAATGCCAAATTCCCCTGTGCATGTTTGACATGTTAAGAATCTAACATTAACATTAACCATTAAGGAATCTTAACCAAAGTATTTTGCAGACCCTAAAGAAACATACCAACTTGTGGAAAATGGGCGTCCGATGTTTCCATTAATGTATTTGTGCAATGTGTAATACTTAAGCCTTCTTTGTTAAATCTTTAACTTCAATAATACACCTTACAATCTCTTTTCTTTTCTTTTTTTTATCACCCAGCCTGTGGAAAACGACAGTAGTGAATTTATTCCATCATCTTCTGTTTCATCAGGTATGTGTAAATATTTGAATATTACCATTCCCACCGTACACAACTGTCACCACATATTGGACACAATATTATAAAAATGGGGCAATGTGGTATTAATACATTGTACATTGCTAACAATAAATCAGTAGTGTTTTTTTTTTTTTTTTTTTAATCACATTCAGTTTTAGAATTCTATAATTTACTGAACTGAAACCATGCATCAAAATTATACACAACAGATGTATTAACCAATTTTTGGTTAACATAATCTAATCTTTTGTCAGATTCTTATATTAGAAATGCAGTATAAGAATTATGTGTGTATATATAAGAATATACATACTAAAACCACCAGTAGGTGGCGGCAAGTTACTGTCATGAAATTAATAAGTCCTTGAATCATTTCAAAAGGACTGATTCATTCAGGAACAAAGCAAGTGACTAATGACTTTATGAATAGGTAATTTAATAATTTGCTGCGTCCTGGTCTAATGTATGAGAACTGTGTGAGGGTTGGATATGACTGACAGTGATCACTGTAGAAACGGACAGAACACAACATCTGACAAGCCAATGAAAAACCTGTGCATTACGTAATGCCGTGTAAATGCTGAGCAACAAACCTACAACAGCTACAAGTCAGTGTAGGCTGAGTACATTTAGCAGCAAAAAAGTAAAGCAATGTTTAAAAAAATGTTTTTAAATTAAATCTAAAAATATTTGAAGGTATTAATTAGTGCTGTCAATCGATTAAAAAATGTAATCTCGTCATGGACTGTGATTAATCACAAATTTAAAATACTAGGATTTACCTGTAAATGTGTTGAAATAAAGAAATGCATGACAAACTAGTTTAAGGAAACAGAACCTTTCACACTTCCGCCAGGTATGAGACATAATCCTTATTATTCTTTTATCATTATTCTTTTGTTTTTATTCAGCCATTATCAGCCTTTAAACTGGCAATAAAACATTTACCAAGCCACATCGCTTCAATCCCAGTATACAACTATTATCAAAAGTATTTCTAAATAAATACAACAAAACATTTCTTGTGTCCTTACGTGAAGTATTATGATAAAATGCGTAATGAAGAAGAATTGGACCTGTTCTGCAGCTGCATTAGAGCTAATATTAGCATCATGCTTCATAAGACAATTTATGAGATTAATAGTACACTTTTACTCAGAACTCACTTCAAACCACCATCGAGTGTTTGTAATAACTTCCTTTTGCGATCACATGTAGAATTTGGTCGTTTACTGTTGTTAAAATATGCTATTTATAGCCTTTTATATCGCTGCACAAATTAGCATTTCAGATGTTCACATTCCTCAAGAAAATCACATACAAATATCCTATCGTAATCGTGTGTTTATTATGTATGCTCTGCTGAAACTCACGTTGTTTGTGATGTTACAACCGCCTCTCCGTTCTTAAGTTGCCAGGTATACATTCCAAGTATAATACACGTTAGTAAAAGGATCTATTTTATTTGTCTATGTACACTTTGGGCGGCCGCTGCACATTGTAAAAGTAGCCCAAAAACCGTAACCCACGGCTCTGTAATTTTTTCCCACGATTTCCAAACGATTAATTTGCGTTAAAAAAAATATTAACACGTTACATTTTTTTGATTAATCGCATGCGTTAACGTTTACACCCCTAGTATTAATGTATTATTGTGGTAACAATTAACTTATTTAATTTGTAGTTAACTAGTGCAATAATAGTTAAATAATTAACCCTTCTAGATTGTTGGGGTCTGGGTTTATTTAATGACATGGGATTTCGTGACTTCCGGCACTTGCTATACTTCATACTTCAGTACAGTAAAAGTACTAAAATTTGTTATAATAAATCTTAATGCAAGACCCGATAAGAACTAGGGAGTGGAATTGGCAACTGAGCTAATGTGTCATCCTCTGTCGCCATCTACTGGTTATATTGGTAATTTCATATTATTTTATTTTAAAAGTGTTTGCTTTCCATCAGGTGACAGAAAGGGTTTAAAATAAGTGTTTTAAAATAAAATGCACTTCATAGACAAACAGCCCTCAGAGGGATAAGAAGCATGTGTAAATTGGGTTTTGGAGTGCTGTTGTTACTGTTTGCATGAATTTTGGAGATATCCCGACTTTATGCGATGTCTGCTTTTTTTCCCCCACTCTCTAGACTTCGGTAAAGAACATAAGGCTTGTAAGGAGTGTTTATGTTCTGCTCCTCCACCCAAAATCAGTGACCTGATGAACGATGAAGACCTTCTGTACACTCTAAGGCTGAAGCTCGATCCGACTCACTGCACTGTCAAAAACTGGAAGAACTTTGCAAGCCGCTGGGGAATGAGCTACGACGAGCTCACGCTTCTAGAGCAGCGAACACATGGTCCCATCTACCACAGTCCCACTCAAGAGTTCCTCCTGCGCTACAACCAGAAACCTGTCAAGGAGCTCACCGAACTCTGCCAGCTTTACCAGCGCATCGATGTGCTTCGATTGCTCCAGAGGTGGATGGAGAACGACTGGCCCTCGCGCTGGCAGCAAGCCCATTAGCTGGGACTTCACAATAACTGGACCTCAAAGGACAAACGTGTTGGTAGAAACTGAAATTCATGACTGCAGGGATGGACAGCAGGTCAGAACACACATTACTGAACAGGGTGGTACAAAGCCAGTGTTTACGAGGTTGTACACTGGACGTAGTTTATTTTTTGGTAACCTTTGGCTGGTTATATCACTCCAAATGTCACCGACTGGTTAGCTGTATTAGCTATGTGCTAAAATTAACAAATATATGCACAGTGACAGTAGCTCCCCAGCACTTCAGGAGAAAACAGAAAGACCGCTCAGGTGTGATTACTCATTTAGATTCTGTCTGGAAATTCATTGTGATTCCGGTCATACAGCATTTAATTTATTTTAATACAAACAGTCATCTGATAGAGGTGTGCCAGTGTTGGTGGTCTGATGAAGTGTCCTTACATTAGTAACATATACTATGAGTCATTGTTCTCTATCTAAACTGGTTTAAGACAACCTTTCACATTTATTCTTGCCTGCATTCTAGTAACAGGGTCATTCTGGAATTAATGACACAACTGCATCTCCTCTCTGTGTATAAAAACTGAATCTCCTTCATTGTTTTACATGAATTTGAGCATGTAAAACATTGTGATATATATCAAAATTCCCATTGCACTGCTCACTGAGCTCTTGAATTTAGTATCATGTTTGGTATGAATGGCACTTATTTTTTATTTTGAGACTTTAAGAAAGATTTATCATGTCTCTGAGAAAGGAGTGGTAAAATAGCAGTATAACTGCAGAGAACAGTGGATCTGGAAGTTGACTGGACTTTATTGAAAATATTAGTTTAAAAAATGCAGGGTGCCGCTGTTTCAAAATGTATGGTCAAATGCACAATGCAGGTAGTAGGGTAGAATGTGACAACATTACCTCTTCTAAACAAGACTTTAAAAAGTGTTTGGTTTTGTGCCATGTACTCTACCTAGCTTTTTATTTCCTGTGTCTAAAAATGAAAGCCTGTTTATGTGCATCAGGGGTTCTCTGTTTAAAAATAAATCTTTTATATGCACAGTATCTGAATATTTGTTATAACTATCATTATAGTGTAAATACAAAGTATTTTTTCATCTGCAATACGTTATGAACTACTGGCATCACTTGAATGTCAGTGGTGAATAATGGTCTGACATCATCGAAACTGGAGTGAGTGTTAAAATGAATTTTCCATGCAATGATCATATCATAAACTGTATTAGTCTTTTGAGAGATTTGTGCCCTTGCAAATAGGTACATGCTTCTTGAAACACACAGAAAGACACGCATGATATTTAATATATGTAAAAAGCGGACTTATTTTTTTTTTTTCCCAATTTGCAATACTGACATTATATTTATTTATTTATATATATATATATATATATATATATATATATATATATTGGAATGGAAATGAGCATAAACAAAAGGCTATATATTATTACATACAAAAACAGTGACAAAATAGACAGAATTACAGATTCAGCATATTTTCCTTCATGTTCTTGTCAATGTTTTGAGAAGATACAATCATTGCACATTTAAAGAGAACTTTATAAAATTATGTATATAACTGAATATAAAAATAATTACATCTGTCAAATTCTATAAATCTTTTCTTTCAATACTCTACCCATTTTAAAAGTAAACAGCAGGAGGTGATTTTTTTTTTTTTTTAAACATATATTACATATGCTCTATGCAGTGGGTGTGGAACTATACTAACAAGGCTCTTGGTTTTATTTAATGTTTAATCTGTTGACAAACCAAGCATGTTGTTCAAGCTGAGGGCAATCTTGGCATCATCTTCATTGCTAGTTGTATCAATTACTGGGTAGTCCTTATTAGCATCAGGCTTTGTGACTTTAAATGTTCCTCTATTCACTTTTGTAGGGCTTCCAGGTTCTGAAGATATGTCAAAATCTGGGCTTGTAGTACGCGCATTAGACAATCTCAGCCTTTCCCGGATATCTACAGTAGCTGTCTGTCCATTGACCCCAACAGATGGAGAAGAAGCTTTAAGATTTGTCTTGACTGAGGAGACTGAGAGAACCGCGTCATTAATTGTTTTTGTAGGGTCAGTACTGAGGTCAACCGCTCCATTGAGTTCTTGTAAGATACTGTCAATGTTGCTGTCAGGTAGGAAGTGAGGCTTGAACAATGGTATATTTTTGGAGAGTTTAATTTCTGCAGTGGTACCATCTGCTTCTGGTGCTTTAATGTTTGTATCCACATCCTTTAATTCAGCAGATTTTCTCCATTTGAAGGGCCATTTTATCTTATGCTTGGAGCCCTCAACTTCAGTGTTGATGCCTGTAACATCTGCATCAACCCCAGCATTTGGTAGACTTACGTCAACATCAGGACTACCAACCCTAGGTGCAGATAGATTCAGATCTGGTCCACTTACATCAGCAGCAATGTCAGCATCAGGAGATTTGACTTTTGGACTGGACAGGTTAAACTTTTTGGGTGTAGGGAATTTCAACTTTCCTTTGGGAGCATTGATGTCAACATCTGTTGTGGGGACATCTACATCAACCCCACCTTTTGGTAGTCTCACATCAAGATCAGGAGTATCAACCTCAGGAGCAGTTAGGTTGAGGTCTGGTCCATTTATATCAGCAGCAATGTCAACATCAGGAGATTTGACTTTTGGACCAGACAGGTTAAACATTTTGAGAGTTGGAAATTTCAACTTTCCTTTGGGAGCACTGATGTCAACATCTGCTGTAGGGACATCTACATCAACCCCAGCTTTTGGTAGTCTCGCATCAAGATCAGGAGTATCAAC
Source organism: Onychostoma macrolepis (assembly GCF_012432095.1). Classification (NCBI taxonomy): domain Eukaryota; kingdom Metazoa; phylum Chordata; class Actinopteri; order Cypriniformes; family Cyprinidae; genus Onychostoma; species Onychostoma macrolepis. The sequence goes on from NC_081171.1 coordinate 12,254,702, forward strand.
CTCAGGAGCAGTTAGGTTAAGGTCTGGTCCATTTATATCAGCAGCAATGTCAACATCAGGAGATTTGACTTTTGGACCAGACAGGTTAAACTTTTTGAGAGTTGGAAATTTAAACTTTCCTTTGGGAGCACTGATGTCAACATCTGCTGTAGGGACATCTACATCAACCCCAGCTTTTGGTAGTCTCGCATCAAGATCAGGAGTATCAACCTCAGGAGCAGTTAGGTTAAGGTCTGGTCCATTTACATCAACAGCAATGTCAACATCAGGAGATTTGACTTTTGGACCAGAAAGGTTAAACGTTTTGAGTGTTGGGAATTTTAACTTTCCTTTGGGAGCATTGATGTCAACATCTGTTTTGGGAAGGTTTATATTAGCCTCTGGCACTTTGACATCTGCATCAACTGTTGGAGCTGAGAGGCTGAGATCAGGAGCTTCTGTATTGAAGTCAATCTCAGGTGTCTTCACTTTTGGACCGGAAAGGTCAGCTTTTGGAATTTTAAATGTAATCGGTTTCAGCTTTCCAGATGGAGCCTCAAAGTCTGGGGACTTGATAGCTACATTAGGAACACTGATCTCAGCTTTTGGTAAAGTTGCATTTACATCAGGCATACTGACCTCAGCTTTGGGAAGATTTAAGTCAACACTAGGTGAATTTAATTCTCCTTTGAGTTTGGGAACTGAGAGATCTAGATCTGTGTTAGCATCCAGCTCAGGCCCTTTTACTTTTGGCCCCGTCAAATTCAGTTTTGGCAAATTGAAATGTGGCATCTTAAATTTCCCAGATGGGGCATTAATGTCAACATCTGGGACTTTAAGGGTAGCATCAGTTCCTTCGAGCTTTGCTTTTGGCAAGTCTAGGTCTACATCTGGGGTGGAGAGATTGAGATTTGGTGACTTTAGACTTCCCCCAATGTTTGCACTTGGAGCATTTAAGTCAGCTTTTGGTAAACCAAGGTCTAAAGAAGGAGCTGAAATGTCACCTTTAACTTTAGGTGTTGAAAGACTAAGATCAGTTGCTTTAACTTCTACATTAGGTGCTTTGAGTTCTGCTGTGGGCATGTTCACATCCACATCAGGTGCATCTAGTTTTGGTGTTTTAACCCGAGGTCCAGAAAGACCAAATTTAGGCAGCTTAAAGTGAGGTACCTTGGCTTTGCTAGAGGGGGCATCAATGTCAATGTCTGGGGCTTCAAGGTCTACATTTGGACTTTTGACATTAGCATTGGGCAAGTTCAGATCCACATCTGGAGCACTAAATTTGCCATCCACTTTGGGTGCTGAAAGACTGAGATCTGGAGCTTTCAGGTCTAGGTCCGGTCCATGGAAATCTGCCTGTGCATTGAGGTCCACATCTGGACCTTTCATCTTTGGCCCAGATAGATTTATTTTAGGCAGTTTAACATGGGGCTTCTTTAACTTTGCAGATGGAGCTTCTATGTCAATATCTGGAGTTTTAATGTCTAGATCTGCTGAAGAGAGGTTGAGGTCTGGTGCCTTGACAGCTAGATTCGGTCCTTCCAGTTCAGCTTTTGGCAGATTAATGTCTACCCCAGGAGTCGACATGCCCAAGTCTGGTGCTTGTACCCCTGCATTTAGATGTGGAGTTTTCAGCTTTGATTTATGTAAGTTTAGCTTTGGCATTTTAAGAGTTGAGAACTTGTGCTTTGCAGTTGGAGCATTAATGTCTACATCAGGTGCTTTTACATCAACATCAGCGCTCTGTAAATTGACATCTGCTTTTGGGATGCTGATATCTCCATGTATCTTTGGTGCTGAGAGACTTAAATCAGGTGTTGAGACATTGGCATCTAAGCCAACCTCTGGTGCTTTAACCTTCTGCCCAAATGTTGGTTTCTTAAATGTTGGCCACTTTATTTTCCCAGAGGGAGCATTTATATCGACATCAGGAGTCTTAATATCTACATCTGGAACTTCAACGCTGGCTCTTGGCAGATCAATGTCAACATTTGGTGCACTGACATCTGCATTTAATTTTGGCGCAGAAAGGTTTGCATTAACACTTGCCTCTGGTACTTTCACTTTTGTAGTTTTTGCTTTCTTTAATTTAGGAAATTTAATCTTGCCAGAGGGAGCTTCGATATTAGCTTTTGGTGTTTCAATGTCCAGGTTTGGACCACTGAGCTCAGCTTTTGGCAAGGTCATGTCTACGTCAGGGGTCCCAATTTCTCCATTGAACTTTGGGGCTGACAGATTCAGATCAGGGGTTTTTAGGTCAGCATTTATGTCTGGGGCGGTTAGATTCACATCACCAGAAACCTTTGGCTTTTTACCATGTAGACTGAAGGTGGGCATTTTGAACTTGTGCGTTTTGGTCTTCAGTTCAGGTTTATCCACATTAACAGAAACATCTGGGGTGTTAAGTGTAGGGGTAGAGACACTGACATCAGGTGCTTCTAATGTACCATCCAGACATGCTCCTTTGAGATCTGGTGCAGACAAGCCAAAAGTTGGCTTTTTGAACCCTCTGTGGCTGAAGTTAGGTGTGGCACCCTTTGGCTCAATCTGTGGTATTTCTGCATTTACTGTTGGGGTTGAGAAGCCACCCTTAAGGCTTGGGGCATTTATCTGTCCGTTTAGCCCATTAACCTGAACACCTGGTGCTTGTAGTCCTGCCTCACTGTTCAGTCGAAGATCACCAAGAGACTAAAGAGGAAGGTGAGATGAAGACATGATGAGACTCAATTATGACATGATGAGACCCAATTATGCTTTTTCTTTAATTCTCAAGGTTGCTTACCAGTCCTGCTTTCAGATCTTTTGCTGTCTTGAGTTCAAGGTTCTTGTCATAGGGCTCGAGTATTCTGATCAATTTTAGCACTTCATCTTTACTGAGGTGGTCCAGATGAACGGTTGCAGCAACAAGCTGATCTCCTTCAAGAGACAAAAAAAGAAGATAAGGTACATTACAGAATCCATTACTATCATTAAGTTTGCTTGTTGTATGACTGAGGCAGCATAGAGGATACATGCGAGTTCTTTACCTTCCTTCAGGTTGATTGCTGGATTTGTGATTCCTGTGACTACTACTCCTCCTTTTTCTGTGTCCTCCAAAGTTACAGTATCTGAGAGGGCACGAATCTTTGTTTCTCCATTCTGCACATGAACAAGGTGACTTATTACCATACATTAGTCTTTTGTTTATAATCTCATAAATACATAATATTATTTGCAAAAGTAAAAATTATGTGCTATGCCATGGCAAGGATGTAATCAGAGGTATAATGAAGGTGCTGTAAATTTATTGTTAGCCATGTTGAAACTTCTAGCAGACTTAACCATTGAGTCAGGCACACCCTGACTTCTGATTGGCTAAACAAATCCGATTACATCTGTGTGCAGTTCTGTTAAAAAATGACACGAATCTTAAAATTGTTATTTTGGTGAGAGGGTACCAACCATCATGTCTTCACTTCTTTAAATTCAACTGACATGTCACGAATACCAGTTTTCAGGAGATCTGTCAAAACAAAAAGCAACAAGACTTGAAGTAATCTTTGTCGTTACATTTAGGAATATATTATGTAGATATTCATTTTTATAAAAAGTAGGCTACATTTAAAATTTCCAAGGAAAATGACTGACCTAAAGCCATTCAACAAAACATGTCATTTTAGTATTTTTATTAACATTAACAATGGAAGTACGATGACTAATTGTAGTTTGAATTTAAGGCCAATTTTAGACCCACTGATTCAAAACGAAGATGTTGCAAGCAATCGTCATGCCATCTTTACTCCATAAAATGAGCATATAAGTGCATGGGTGTGTGGTTACTTCTTTTTAACCCTCTTCCCACACTCCTTGAGACACTTGTTACATCTGTATTGCATCATTTTAGTAGTCTTGTACATTGCTTGGTAATAAAGCTAATCTAAGCACCACTGTGTTACATGTATTTAAAAATGAATTGATTGATAGCATTGCCATTTATTTTATTATTATTATAATCAAGATCAGTTATTTAAATATTAAGCAAAAATAACAAACATTGTGTGTAAAAGAAGGGGAAAAGGAAGTGGCAGGGAAAAATCAGAAACCACCTCCAGTTTTTCAAAGACAGATGTAATGTAGTTAATCACATTCACTAGATCTCATAGTGAGAAGGTGTATGTTAAAAAATGAAGTAAATAAGAAAGGAAGATACTATTCCATGGTACAAACCACACTGCTTAAAACAAAATATAAACAAATGGTGCTTTATGAAGCTCCCTTGTAAGGTCTGCAGTCTGATAACTAATCACATGGGCAGTGGCTTTATGGCATTATGACGTCTTCATTCTCTCACTGAGGTTTGAGATTTACATTTACATTTATGCATTTAGCAGACGCTTTTATCCAAAGCGACTTGCATTGCATTCAAGTTACAGTTTTTTTTTTACATTTTTATCAGCTCTTGCTTTCCCTGGGAATCGAACCCATGATCCTGGCGTTTCTAGCGCCATGCTCTACTATTTGAGCTACAGATAACATTTCACAGGCCAGCAGAGATTTTTTCAAAATTTTTAAAGAATTGCAGAAACCTTGCATATGTGCAAAGTACAGTCTCTACATGCCCAATTTTTCACATTGTAGATTATTAAACAACCTCCTAATTTAACTCAAAATAAAAAAATGCTTTTTAACTTGGTATTCTGTCTCTGTAACAGATTGTGTGTGTGGTTTGTGTCAGGAATGTTTTAGGAATGGATGGATTGTGGAGAATGAGGAGAACCAGTTTGTTCAGATGAAAGAAAGATGAAGAGATAAATACAAGGTCACTCTGTAGTCTGTATCGCTCTTGGCTTTTCCCCCCCTAAATATCTGTCTAACTTTTTTTTTTCTTCTGTTTTGTCTCTCTAAAGCATATTATTCAGACTGCGATAAGAAGGTTCAGATGGTCTTGATGATGAAGTTAAGATTTCACCGTCAAGATTTAGAACAAAATAATTATTCTGCTCAGTAAAGCATTGAGTTTAATCAGCAGCAGGAATCATCTAATGTTTCAGCTTCACCCACCACCACAACAGTTTTCCCAAAGACTTGCTCCTAAAATAATCTGATGCAAAAAAAAAAATCACTGCTTTCAAAAGTCATATCATATCGTAAATTATTCAATTTTTTTATAACGTGCGCACGATGCATGATGAATTAGTGCTGAAAATTTCAGCCCATCCAAATGTTTCTCCTGTTTACATTTTTGTGAACGTTTTCAATTGACAACTATAGTATTAATCAGTAAAACCTCAATAGACTCACATTTATAACAACAACATCAGAGCAAAGTGCACATCAAACACAAATATTAAATGAGATATTAAAGGAGCTGTTTCAACAACAGAACAGTCTTCTTTAGGTTTGATTTGATATGATTTGGAAGTAACTGAATTGATCAGTTCCCATTAGATGACGCAGGATGATAAATTGCACTGATTCTGTATGATTTATTTAAGCACTGGTCAGAGTGAGACACTTACCCAATGTTGTTAATGTTGAGTGTATCTGTAGCCGTTGATGTTGACACCTCAAAACTCCAGGTGAATATGACTGTCATCCTCTCTGTCATGGGGTTTCTGTCAGATAAATGCATGTGGAGCCACCAAACAGGTTCTGCAGCAACAGCATAACAACCACACACACACACACATAGCAACACACACCGAAACTATAGATCCAGAGAGAAAGTTTAAGTGACTATAAATTTGTGGCATGATGCAGTTAAATGTTTGTCATATATTTCAATTTGATTATGATGTTTTTTTTATTTATGTTTTCTACGTCACAGAGAGCTTCTGTTCAGAATTACCAAAGCAACAGCAATTTGATCAGTCAGCCCCAAAAACTCTTAAAAATACAGAATGGACTTTGAAACTTGCATTTGTTGATTTTCACATTATAAAATGATCATATTTGAACTATGCTGAGCTAATTTATGCTTTAGTCAAGGATGTGGACAAATATTTAATATTTCCTTAGAAAAAACAGCTTAGAAACATCCTATGAGAAAAACTAAAGTGTGTTTAGTCAACAGTGAAATATTGCAAGACTGTTGTGTTTGCAAGGGTTTGGCCTTATAGTATTGTGCCACACACCCTTAAGTTCTTTCAGAAATGCATATGAATGCATAGTGCTACAGAAAGGTTTCAGCTGGTTGTTTTGATAGTTTCAGTAGAGAGATAGTTCACCCAGAAATAAAAAATCTGTGTATCAGCTAAGAAGATACAGTATTTTGGAAAAAAAAATACCTGAGTGACTTTAATTGTATCGACAAAAAAGTACACACATTTTTCAGAATATCTTCTTTTGTATTCCATACAAAGTCTCACAGGTTTGGAACGGCACGAGGGTGAGGAAATGATGACGACTTAAAAAAAAAAAAAAAAAAAAAAAAAAAATGTTTACGTTTAACATTAATGCAACACCCACAAATGTTGAGGCATATTCAATCAAATTAACCACCAAACATCCAACAGGAAACTGCTGTCTGGTTGAACAATGCTGAAAGTTTGAGAAAGATCATGAAGTCATGAAGTCATTAAGGTGTTAATGTAAGGTGTTCATTTGTTGTTCTGAAATGATTTGCCATTCTGGTATACAATAAAGACATTATTGAAAGAGTTTTTGTTTTATTTCATGAACTGTAGTACAGTCACATTTCCTAGTAAGAAGTAATACTATTAGTCACCCACCTTGCAACCTTAAGCTCTTGGCAGCAGAAATGGAGCCTTTAACCACTATTTACGGTGTAAAATAGCTTCTATGAATTGTTACATTTATGAGAAGAGACTGTCAATGCAAATGAGTAACCACTCATCTTCACAATACAGGGTTTGTTGGTAACTCCATGGACACTAAACTGTGCTGCAGTTGTTAATGTTTACAGTTCAGTACAAAGGTAAAAGTTTATGAATAGAATGAGATTTTACATTTTGAATGTGCTCACTACAAGGTAATTGTTTATTTGGTTGCAGTAAATCACCAAGACGGAGTGATTGTTAAATCAGGGAAACTTTTCTGTCCTCTTGAATTATTTATTTTTTAAGGTCATTTAATCGACAAATTTACACTATTTATTTAAAAAATGTGACTTTTTGGCCAGCTTCAAGGCCTGAGATTTTGCCTATTATAATACATTTAAACATTATTTGACTTTTTAATTACTAGAGTGTTCTGTGGAAAACTCATTTTGGACTTCAGGACTAATACATTTATAAAAACAAAAAGTTGATGTTCGGTAATTCTACTTCACGCTTCTGTGTAAAACTTGTATATTTATGTGTACAACTTTGTATTTTTTTAACATACTGCTGTTATCATAGCATCACGCCAAGCATCTCAGAGTTTTTAAAACCGTTTTGTGTGTGTTAGAAATGAAAAGGGACAGGCAAGAACATCTCTGAAAATGTCTCCCTTTAAACTTTTTTCATTATCAAACTGGTATATTCAGAAATAAATGATTTCTTTTTTATTTAAAGTTCAGTAAGTTGAGTGACTGATAGCTATGGCTTACCCAACGTTTTCTCCAAAAACTAAACCATCACACACAAGTAAAAATCCACCCAGTAATGTAGTTTGAAGAAGTTTCATTTTTCAAGATTTCAAGTAGTCAAAAGTGCATCTAACTGAGGAATCACCCATTTATGACCCTCATTTTAGACGTTTTCACTGTGTACTCAGCAAAGCTCCTATTGACTGCACTGTCATGAAATCCACAGATATATTACCGAACCTCAAAAGAAAGTGTTTGGGAGAGGAAAGCACCTTGTGTGCTTAGCATAGGCTAATGCATGAAGGCTGACTGTGGTATTGAGCTTGTGCACATGTTGTGACAAGAGCAGTGCTTTTGCCTTAAGGGAGGACTTTGGAGTTGAGTCTTTGACTTTTATTTATTCGTGTTACATCTAAGTTTTAGCGTCTGGGCTTCAGGTACGAACTTGTCTCTTTCATTGTATCTCTGTAATGAAATACAGTCACCAGCAACCGGGAAACAAAAGCTCTCCTCTAGCCATAAACATGTTAAGGCCTCATCATTAATTAAGAAAGAAAGAACCTCATACACTGAAAAAAATAAAACGCAATAACTAAGATTTACTTCATTTTTATTTTGCAAGTTTTTGCACACAAATTTTAAGTAAAATGTAAGTATTGAATTAAGTAAACTCTACTTAAGTTAGGTAAAATAAGTAAATTTAACATGGCCAGTTAGAGTTTGATGAGTAATTTTTACTTAATTATTTTAAGTTAAATCTGCAATACTTAAGTACATTTCACTCAGTCATGGCTTCTAAAATTTACTCAATCGATGTAGCACTGGGAAACAACCATGCTACTAAAGCATGTGATTCACTCACAGACATGCAAGTAAGCAAGTAGACAGCTTGTTATCCTTTTAAGATAATATGTCCACTCAACAGAATTAATACCCAAATGAACACAGAGACCTTAATACTTGGTACACCATACACAATGACGGTGACAATCAGTGGATAGTGTTTGAGTATGAATGGGTCATTTTGAGTAGAAAATCAACTCCAGATGTCACAAAACAGTGAGTTACTAAACCTAACAACAAAAGCAACCATAAAACAGTGTAAGATTTAACCTTTTTAATTATTCATGCCCCAGTGCATGATATTTACTTAAAGAATGCTTGTAAACATAAACAATTCCAAGTAAAATATACTTATAAGTTCAAACTTTAATTTCTACAAGCTTAAATTGAGTACTACTAATTGAGTAGTAATTTACTTAATTTTTTAAAATTCTTGCCTGAACTAAATTATTTAATGTAGAAATTACATTTGTTTTTATAGTGGTGGAAGCAAAAACACAGGAATGAAAGTTGCTTCAGTCTTCATGCAGGCAGAGAAACAGGTGTCTAAATGAGTACTGCAAGAGGAGCACAAAAAGACATTTTATTCAGTTCGGTCTAAGCCGAGAGTTGTATTTTTTTTTTATTTTTTTTTTAGGACTTTTGTTTTCTGCTGTCACTGTGGTACTATGCGGTGCTACAAAATGGGGTTGAGCAACTGCTAGTTTGAATTGTGAAAAACACATATTTGTCATTACACGCACCACCATCGGCACAGTACCGAATGTTTGAGATACCACCAATCCGGTTGTGACATACTCGAATTGTTTTAGAAACGCTAACAATTAAGAAACAAAAAAATGCCATCAAGTTAATTTCCAAAGTAACAAATTGTTTATCCAATTGTTCTGACCCTTAGACCATAACTTAATACATCATGTAGATTAAAAATATTTTAAACTTTAGAAGAACAACAATATAAATGTATACATTTTCTTTATTGTTTTTCGTAAAGAGAGATAACAAAATTGTCTATTAATCTATTAATTGGTTGTTTCCAATTAAGAAGAATAAGTCTTCGTGCAAAAAGCATCACAAATGTAATAACAGAATACTGACTCTTTGATATTGTAATGTTATCATCTTTAACCCCAAAAAGAGCTAATACTGGGTCTGGGTCCAGAGGTCTTCTTATAATATCTGACATTATTTGAAAAATTATGGACCAGTAACTTGAGTAATGGTTTTGGGACACTTCCAAAACATGTGTACTAATGAGGCACCTGATTGTCCACATCGATCACAGGTTGAGTCCAATAAATATATACTTTTAAATAAAAAATGGCTGCTATGTCCTCAAATCAGGTTAATTTTTATAAAACTTTTATACGGTTGTGTCCCAACGAGTCAGATATTTATAAAATCAGGCAATAGCAAAGTCAGCCTTCTTGCTGAAGGTCCTCTTTCCATGTTTCAAATGTTTTGGGTTTAACAACGTCACAGACTCTGGTGAGTTTTATAGTTTTTAATTTTATGTTAAGTAGATATGCTTATATTTTATGTCAGTTTCTCACTAAACTAATGGTAAATAAATTGTTAGGGATTTTTACATAATTTTCCTCATTTTAAGAAGGTCCTTTAGTATGCAAACACCAGAAAAACAAAATGGCTGCTGCATTTACATGGGTTATCTGCAGAACATGATTATTTTGTTAACAAATAGAAAATATCTTTATCTTTCTTACAGAAAGGTTTACTTACAGAAGATTACTTTATTTAATATTAGTGTAATAGTAGAAGTGAATAAAAAGGTGGTATGGGGGAGGAGGAGGAAGCCTGAAGAATGAGGTGAGGTAAGTGTTTGGAGTTTATATTAAAGGCCCTAGTAATGATAGTAGTCAGTCTTGCACTGTCTAAACCAATTCATGACTCACTGCAAAAATAATACAAAGTGACAGCATAAGGTCTTTGTTCTGCCTTAGAGACGCACATTTCCACCCAGACAGTGACAGCACAGTGGTCAGGATCAAATTTTAGAGTCCTCTGATGTATGAATGAGAATGAACGTTCTTGATTGCCAATTATTGTTTCATAGAGTTTTCATACTGCATATGTGGATAGTTGTAGCATTTTCATGTAGCCTGGATGTCCATACACAAATTGAGGTTCTCTAATCAATGTTTATCCCAAACTACTACATGTCTGACATTCCTGTTGGTTCCGAGTCTTTCCTCTAACATGCATGGCCATTGAGTCAGTGTTGTTGGCACTGTATAGTATCTTTTTAAACTAGGTGTGGCAGGGATTGAGCATCGTGAGCACACTTCAGAAGAATGCCACCACTCCACATTCTCATTCAGGTATTTGTAACTCAATGCAACTGCACAGCTCAGGCCAAAGAGGACAGTAAAAAAGACCATTGTTTTTACAGATATACAGTGCACAAGGATGTGTGAATGGTGGAGTGGTAGCAGTATCTCCTAAGAGAACTTTCTTTAAATATGGTGTCTGTGAAAAAAAGTTTAAAGTGTTTAAATTGTACCTCACGTGAAAATTCAGTTTCACCACATTTTAAATTCTGTATTGAGTTTAGAAACATTCTGTGATGGAAATGACAATTTAAATAATTTTACAGTAACACTTTACGATAAGGTGTCATTTGTTAACATTAGTTAACGTATTAACTAATATGAACAAACAATGAACAATACATTTATTGCACTATTTATTCATCTTTGTTAATGTTAGTTAATAAAAATAGAGTTGTTCATTGTTTGTTCATGTTAGTTCACAGCGCATTAACTAATGTTAACAAGCACAACTGGTGATTTTAATAACGCATTAGTAAATGCTGAAATTAAAATTAACTAAGATTAATAAATGCTGTAGAAGTATCGTTCATTCTTAGATCATGTTAACTAATGTAGTTAACTAATGTGAACTAATGAACCTTATTGTAAAGTGTTACCAATTTTACAATAAAATGCTGATTTTGTCTGATGTTGTATTTTTTTTACTCTTTTTAGAGCGTAGAACATGAAAACAATGCAAAATTGTAACATTCTTCGCCATTTCTGATGTACAAGTTTAGTGCTGGTCACTAAAAGTACAGTTGGTTGTACAAGGCCAACAAGGTAAAGTAAAACACTTAAACCCAGTTTGCTCCGGTGGGATTGCTCTTGTGTCACTTTATGATTCATATGCTAAACTACATTTTGAGAGCAGAACAGTTGCAAATACCTTTGGATACCTTGTGTTTAGCATGTCCCAGCATTTCTAAAGAAGTTGATGTCATATTTGTTCAGGTAGTTGTCCTGCTCGGGGCGTCTTATGTGTTCTTATATGTGTTCATAACCTGACATGTGAGTTGAATTAGAAACACCCAAAGAATGTAAGAGCCAGAGAACTATTTGTATTCATAGAAAACAGTACTAAGATCATTCTGATAAGTCTCTAAGACAAGAGTGCTTGTATCTCAATGAGCACATTTTTGTGAAACTGACCTGATAAGGTAAAGCATCTTTGTGAGGCTTCTTCTGATGTCCTAAAGGAGGAGTGAGGCATGAGGTCTAGCATTGCACCTCAGGCATTTGTTCACTCACATACTACATTCCTTAGCCAGCCTAATAATGTTCAACCCACGCGCAGCACTTTGACTTGTTCATTTAGCTGGAATTCAGGTAAACTCTAATTCCAAACCTGTAGTGCATTGCACACTGCACGTATACGCACTTGTGCAGGGTAAGCGTAAATATTTCCTTTAATAAAGGCCGTAAATTATAGCGTTTAGAAAAAAACTACATTTTGTTTATAGTAGCTACATAACAAGCCACATTCACATCAGTAATTTACATAAATTGGAATCCAAATCTCAAAGCATATACATTTTCAGTATCTATAGGTTACACAGGTTCAGTGATCTCACACCATAATGCCAAATTCATGCATAGCTTGTTCTCAGGATCAAAATGAACTAAATTATAGCTGAACACATAACAGAAAACAAACATTACTAAGAGAGAACCATGTCTTTATTGACTTGAAATAAAATAAAATTCATTATACTAAAATTTTTATTTATCATACAAAAATATGAACATACACAGTATGTTTGAAGGACTGGCTGTTACTGTTAAAAGAAACAATGATTTGATTGAAAAGATGACACTTCATTCTGCAATGATGAGAATCTCTTGATCTGCCTCAGTCAGTTCTGTCATCACATTCTCCCTGACCGGAGACATCGGCTCTCCTTTCTTGCAAGTGCTCAGCTTTGGATTGTCCCTGAAACAAACACATGCACAGACATTTAAATACATTCACGTCAAAGCATGTGGCCATTTTGGTCGTCCTATCATATGGATTTAAAATATAACACTTATGGACAACTTCTCAAATGCCAAAAAGTAGCAGAAAGAAGCAGCAATCAGATACTTCTCTAGTTTCACCCTCGAACTGACTTCACATTTAACTCTTATGTTGATTAGCCCCTCCCCCTTCAATCCTGCACTGACTCAGACCCTTATTCAACTCAGGCCTGAGCATTGCATAATGGGAATGTATTTCCTTTCATAGTGAGCAGGCACCATCCTTCTCTAAACTACTACAATGACTCTCACTTTACCCAAGCAATTAGTTACACCTCTGTTGTTCACATATCAACTAGGTAACAGCACCACTCCCATTAGTTTAGTTAGTATCTTGGTGTTAACAGGTTTATCCCACTACTGCCCCTGCTGGCCACAGGTGGTAATGACAGCCAAATATAAACAGTAGAAGATGAATTGGACAGTGTGAGGTCTTGTCATTGGCCATGTTGATTCATTTATTTACATAATCACATACTTGCACACAGGCTGACTTACTTCTTGAAGCTGAAGGCCCCCCAGAGGCCGCTGATGGTAGCCTGCAGGCCTGGACTGTTCTCATTGTTGACAGCATTCTTTTTCCCACTAGCTTTCTTCCTCAGACCGCTGGGCCTAGCAGGAGCGGAGGTCTCGATTTTACCACCTTTACCCTGCCCACAAGGCTGTTTCCGAGACAACCCTGAAACCTAGAGCACAGGTGTAGGAAGTCAGACTGAGGGTGGAGGTGTGGGGAAAAATCATATCAATGTTCAATCCCTCCCCACCCCCCCACCCCACCCCACTCCACTCCCACACTCTAGTCTACGGTGTAAGGAAATGGAAATGCAAAATGCAGACTGTGGTTTAGGGTCATGATTAAACGGACGTGCCTTTGTTCTGTTCAGAGCAGGTTTCAGCTTGTCTGTGGGAGAACTGCTTGGGCTGTTGGAGCCATCTGAATCTCTCTCCTTTTCCTTCAAAAAGAATAAAAAAACAAACAAAACAGAAATGACTGATAAATGGTCAATGATAAAATTCAATACCATTTGTTTTAATTTCTTATTCCTGTTTTTACTAGGTTTTATGTTGTTCATTGAATTTTGATACCATGTATTTTTTTATCATTGTATTATGTTTCTGTGAAGCACCTTGGTCAGCATTTAATGTTGTTTAAAGGTGCTATATAAATAAAAATGACCTTGACCTTTAAATAAATTACAAATAAAACACTAAAAAGGAAATTGATCAAGTAAAAGCAGTCATTACAACATTCTAATATACAGTATAAAAATGAATATTTATTATGAGATGTGCTAAACACCACATTGAACTGTTATTGAATAATCAAGTTTTATTTAAAGATAAACTAAGTGAGAATTAGATGACAAAAGTTAGCTTATATATAAAATCTATAAAAATAGGGGAAATGAGCATGCATAATCAAAAATCCAATCCAATATAGATTTAAATTTATTAAATATATCATGCATCCCTAATATTAGAACTAGGGGTGTCCCCGACTAAATATTTACATAGTCGAATTATGTGGAATCATGTGTGCAGGAGCGGGGGTAAATATTAGCGATGTAATGATTCACTCAACTCACGATTCGATTCATGATTTTGATTTCACGATTCGATTCGATTGAAATCGAGCCGGTTGAAAATGGATTCAAATATGTGATGATTCAAATCGGTTGAGATGCTAAACAAATCGCGATACAATTAGGGGTAGGAGTTTATATGAATGCATGTCTGAGGGGAACTTACTGTCTTTAGAAAAGTTTAGATGGTATCTTTTTCTTTTCATCTTGCCTCTGTAAGTGCACTTTGTTTATAGCAGAAACCAAGGAAACGTTTAAAGCGCCACCTGCTGGCAGAGAGTGAATCTGCGTCTCATTCAGCTCGTCTGCTGTTTCGGTGTATGGTTTCACAAAACTGAAGTCAGGCCATTCTGTTTTTGCTTCAAATTTCAAAATTATACAGTCTAATTTAGATTAAAAACTCTTTGTTTGGATCATGATTAAAATGCAGTGGTTGCCTCTAATTTTAAATGGAAAGAGCACAGACAAAGCCTTATTTTGTTTTTATTTAGAGATTTATTTTATTTGTGTTATTTATTTGATTTGGGGCTTGTTTTAAAATTTCAATTTTTAAATACATTTACATTATATTTACATTTTGTTATTTAGCAGATGCTTTTATCCAAAGCGACTTACAAATGAGGACAAGAGAAGCAATCAAAACCAACAAAAGAGCAATAATATGCAAGTGCTATATTAGTATATTATTATAGTGTTATCTTTCAATTTCACAAAGAAACGTGCAGCATTTTGTCCAAGCAATAATAAAAGGACACATTCAATTTATAATTTGTGAATCGAATCGAATCACGAAATCAAAAATCGCGAATCAAATCGAAACGTGAGTTGAGCGAATCGTTACATCCCTAACTCTAACTGTATAGAGACTTTCATGGAGGAAATTAACGAATATACTGCAAATTTTTCCGACTTTGAAACATACATTACTGCCACATAAAATTTCATGTGATCACATAAACATGAGCTGCTGCTCAAACTGCTCAAACACAGTGCTGAACAAAACTAAATTTCATTTTCTCCAGAGCGCAAACACAAATATGCATTGAACAGTTTGCCAGATCTGTTTCGCCAATATGAAGATAACATCTTGAGTTTTTCCGTGGGTGCTCAGCCATTCGGCGCCTGCGTTCACAGCATCCAAAAATCAAATCAGAACCGGGTGAAATGTTTTGAAATTTTGTACCCTAATTGATCGAAACAAAACCAGTCTTTTATTCTACCTGTGGCTTGTTAAAGATTTAAATCCCCGTCAGTCATGGATCACGGAAAGTGAAACTTAAATCTGTCACAGGAGTGGTTGGATTTATTCATGCACATTAAAAAAACGAATTAAAAGCTTCTTTCTTTTCACATTCTTATTTACAGCATTATCGTAATAGGCTGTATATTAACTTATTGGGAGAAAACTGGTAGTTGAAATCAGACAATGAACACCCCCATATAGTCAAACTGGCATGATCCTCCTTTCTTAACACCTCTGCTAATATTCGACTGTGAATTTGGCAGTCGAATCAGGCTCATCCTATCGAAGCACTGAATCTTCTACTATTCGGGGTCACCCCTAATTAGAACCAAGTAAATTGTTGTAAATTACTATACTACAATTAACAAATTCAGAAAGCACTCCAAAATGAAAAATTGTTATCATTTACATAATTTTATCTGCAGAACTTGAAAGAAGATGTAATGGCAACTGACCAGGGATGTGTTTCCCAAAAGCATTGTACGCCTAAGTTGATCGTAGCTCCATTGGTTTCAATGGGTTTACGATGTACTTAAGCTTACAATGCTTTTGGGAAACGCAGCCCAGTTTGGTACTATTGATTCCACTGTATGGGGGAAAAAACAGAAAGACAATGAGAGTGAGTAAATGATGACAGAATTTTCATTTTTGGGAGAAATATTCTTTTATGGTTGACCGTATCAAACATGAATTGATCAAAATATATTTTCTCACCTTATCAGAGTTGTCCTCTGTGACTAGGGAGTCCTCCACACCAGCAGAGATGCTGCTAGACTGAGAGAAATATGCACTATCTTGAGACGGAGGAGACCCAGGAGATTTCTCTGCATCCTCGGTGCCCTCTACAGGAGAGGACGATAGAGAAAGCCCTGATCCTACCCAGGAGACGCTTCCCTTCTTTCTGTGGAACTGCTGCAGGGTGGTTAACCCTGAAGGTGTGGAAGAACGGTGTCTGTCTGTGGTGACGGTGGGTGGATGTGAAGTAGATTTATTCAGTTCTCTGGTGCTTCCTGACCAACTAAAGGCCCCGAGACCCAAACTAGCAGGCCTGGAGGAGTGAGCCGGAGATGCAGATGGACTGGACGACTCATCTTTGGCCTGCTCTCTCTCTGGGTCAGGGTCCTGACACAATGCTTGTGTGTTTCCTTCAGACTGTGAGACAGAAGTCTCTAGAGACTTCGCAGGCTGAGGTGAATCTTGTTTTACTGCGTCTTCCTGTGCCTCTGCCAAATTGGATTCACCATGACAGAAGAACCTGATGGAGATGTCAATCATATCATTATTGCCAGCAGAGTTTAAACTGGGATTTTGGAGGTGGAAAAACAACCACCAAGCCTCCCAGTTAATATAGTACTGTATATTTAATGCCATTGTGCCACGAAACAGTCAGGTCCAGTTTAACCCTTGATTGTGTGTGTAATGGGAAAATTAAGGTCTAACAGTAACTTTTAATAGCAACAGTACACATTCCTTTAGTAAGTTTCCCATCGTGCTCATACCTGCTGCGCATGACCTGCTCTCCAGTGCCCTCTTCTGATCGGTTCCTCCACTGCAACAGTGTTGCAAAGCGATTTCGAGTGCGGCACTGTCCAACTGTGCTGCCACACCCCTTCTCCTTAGAAACAATGTTATCGTTGGTCAGCGGCTCAGTGGTGGGGGGAGTTTCAGGACAGCGTCTCTTTACACCAGCTGAATACTGCCCTAACAGGTCATCCACAGAGAGGCTGGTATCTTAAAAAAAAGACAAAACATTACATATAAACATGCCTAGTCAGTTCTTATCAAAATAATCAGTCCCATCCTTGAGATTTATATTCATGGCACCAAGGCCTGCTTACCTTCACGGGGTCTTTTCACTTGTGATTCTCTTTGGGGCATTTTTAGACTCTGCACGCTGATGATCTTCTCTTTGCCCCAGGTAGGAGGGGGTCTTTTGGGGGTTGTAGGACTCTTTGGCCGGGTGCTACCTGGTTCAAACTTCTTGCTCCAAATACTCATCTGCAATGGGACATTTTTGTCACATCTGTCATTCCAAGAACTACTGCGAGCAGCTTTAGAGGGCTGGAAGAGAGAGAGAGGGACACCTTAGGTACTTTGCTACGCTATTATTATTGTTAACTACAATTAAAAGAATTACAAATAATTTTCTGCAATTCAAATAAATCTGAAATAAAATATAAAAAAAGTTATTAAAAATGAATGAAAGTAAGAAATGTTGCCTTGGCTACTAACTGAAATAAAAATCTGAAGTACTAAAATTGCTAAAAGTGAATACATAAATAATAGTATATGTAAATAAATAAAGCTATATTATATGATAAAACTGATTAAAAAAAATTACAAAAGCAAATTAATCAAATTAAAATTCAAACTTAAAAAAATATATAAAAATAAAAGGTAATTCAAAATATTAAGTACTACTATAATAGCATATAAATTATGCTATGTTCTATGATATTTATCCATAAATTCATACACATGAAAGATGACTAGGTTACCTGAGTGTAAGGTGCGTCAGGGTTGAAGTCATCTATCCTTTGCATCGTGTTAATGTCCATATTCCCAAGAGCCATTTCCAGCCCTTTCTCATCTCCTACATTACTGCATTTATTCAGTTAAGTTAAATTTGCAAACAAACAGAGCTTTGCAACACAAACATACATTTACAAAAAGGTTCAACTTTAAAAACTGCTTTTGCATTTGTCGTGCCAAGACAGTTTATTGATTAATTTTAATTATGTGAAAATGTAAGATCAGCAGTTACTGTTTAATCAGTATACAATAGTGTAAAAGATACGTTCCAGCATAGCTGAGGGAACCGGGGTCAATATGATCCGGGTAAGGGTTCAAAGGAACCACCTTCCTCTTCAAGGGGTCAAAGATCAGCTGATACAAAAATGTGTTGTTGGCTTTTGTGAAACCCTCAATGTACTCATCTGGCACAGTGATGTCCATCTTCAGGTACTGACCCATCTTCTTTATCACCTGTATGTCAGAGACTAATTACTTAGTTTAGTTATGCTGAATTATGCTCTAGTTCTGCTATCTGGTTAAATTTGTTTTCACAATAAAAAGATTGCTCAGGTTTGCTCAAATAAGTTTCAAAAATTAAACGCAATACACAGAACACAGAAGGCAGTGTGTCCTATGGGAATCTTACCAGAGTGAGAGGTATGTGATAAAACATGCCGTTTCAGTAATATGATCAGTTGCATAAGTGTATGTGCACATAATTAACTGTTTGTTGTGGCAGTTTAGCATATTAAATATACCTAACCAACTCTTTTTATCATCTCACCTTCAGAATATCTGGGTTATTTGCCATCCTGAGCAGCTTGCATGCCTTTCCCAGACCGATGCCATATAGAGATGGCAGATAGTCGCATCCAGAGAGGATGCACATGTAACGGAACTTCTCCTCTGTGAAGATGTTGCCAAGAGACTTGCAACGGCCCAGGTGACATTGATCAATCTCCAGTCCATTACCTTGTTTATCCATCTTTAAAATCACCTTCAAACAATGCATAACAAAAGTTAATATCCCCACTGTCCTCCAACATGTCTGTCAGCAATTCAATGAGCTATGAAGTTTATTTATTGTTTTAGCATTCTCACAAGTCTTGCTTTTTTTGGTTTTAAGCATAAGTTTAAATAAGTTTATATTTTTAGATGCTTACAAAAACTACCATTTAAAGGTTTGGGGTTGGTAACATTTTTTAAAATGCTTTTGAAAGAAGTTGCTTATGCTCACCATGGTCATTTTTATTTGATCAAAGTTTCCAATTTTAAATAACAACTTTCTATTTTCAGTGTCATACGATCATATATTTTTTATATTATTGAAATTATCGAACTTTAAAATAAAATAAACAAAACATTTTACAGACTCTCAAACTTTTTTTTTCCCTCTAAAAACAAGTGTTATTATTTTAGACTATTTAACATGTATTTAAAATCAAGAAAAATACAGAAAATAAGAATTTTTGCAGTGTAGACTTGCATGACACCAGACTGTGGTCAATACCGGGGTTTCTAGGCAAGTGTTTTTTCTATTGCACATTGCACTGGTACCTTTTTACACCCAAATGCCAGCAGATCTGAGTCCTCTGTGATCACTGCCTGAGCAATGCCAGATTTGTTTAGGAAAGCTAACTGGGCATCTGCTTCATACGGAGCAACAACACAGTCCACTCCACGCATCCTGGCGGTCTGGAAACCAGCAAACAGGCATAAATGAAAAGGTAAATCCTGATTAATCCGTTTCCAATATTGCATAATAATTAACTTCAATAAATGTTATTTCACTCATTCCAAAACAAATATTGTTTACAGATATCAGATACAATGATCTCACCTTAATGACATCATGTGCCATAGATGGGGTGATATTAACACTGCGGGTAAAACATTCTCTGGCTTCTGATATCTTACCCTCCCGCAGCAGCTGTTTGCCTTTCTGCAGATTTGCCTGTCGACGCCTGTTAATGAAATATACATTAAATATTCTTAATTTTTAATTAAACAAATTAACTTTTTCTCCAGTAAATATTCTGTTCTTACTCTCGCCGGGACTTCTCCACTTCCTGTTTGGATGGCAAGTTACGTCCGTCAAACACCAAGATTGGCTTTACACCAAAAGAAAGCAGCATATCCACAAACTTCATACAGTAGGACACATACCTGATGGACACACAATGAATGTGAGCATGAGAAATGCACATTTTAACCTGGAAAAATGATGCTGGAAATGACTGAACTACTCAGGATATCGCATGCAAATAAATGAAATGACTCACTGATCGGTAGGTTCTCCTTTTGCAAGTTTCTCTGCACATGAAAATGCCCCCTTATGGAGCCAGCAGTATGTGTCCACCGCCACTGTCTGTCCCCGGTATTTCTTCACATTGATAGGCTCTGAGGCATCTTTGATAAACTGCAACAGGCCTTGAATTCCCATGTTGTCTGTCTGGAAGGACAGATGTCTGAAGAAGATGGTTTATCAGAATCCAGCCTGTGTCACTACACGATGCACTGTAGAACATAAACACATCCTCAAAAGTCAACGGAAAACATTCCCTAACCGTCCAACCGCGAGGACGTATGTAAAAAGACAAACACCAATATACAGTAACGTTAACTTTTAATAAATGTAACATAATGTTTATTTCATATGTCCGCGAAAGACTTTAACCGCCAAATCCCTCCAAAACCAAGCACAGTAACTTTAGTGACAATTCTCGCGAAATTAAATCGACAGAACATGAAAAATAATCAGACCGCTGGAGTTAATACCTTACTCATATATAAACGAAACTATCTTTTTTGTTTTGTTTTAGTATTTATTTTAAAACACTTACCGAGCGCTTTTACTTCTGCTTCAGTGTCTGCTGGTGTTACAGGGTTTCGACTTTAGCGGCAAAAACATGACATCACTGCAGAATAACCCTATTGGTCAACATGACAAAGACAGCCAATCACGGAGCAGAAACTTGAAAGAGGCGGGACAATGAATTCCACAAAATCGGAAATCTCTTAAATATTTCTTTCTTTATTTTTTTTTTCAGGACACAACATTATTCAGGACGTGATTAAAATGTTAGCAACCTAAATCAGTTTGGAGTTTGATAAAGAGACGGAACCAGTCATAAAAGCCGATACATTTAATGTGTTTTAAAATGTTTCTTTTATATACTGACTTTGTTGCATATAAGAATGAGCATATGAGAATGAGTGAGCATATGTACACTAACTATAGAAATATGACTGATGAGATTGTGTCTATGTAACTGTGTTTTTCATTATGCAATTTACAGTCTCACAACTTCTATTCAGTTCTAGGGCAGTGTAATAATATGCTATGGCATTTAATATAATAGTGCTGTCAATAACGCTGACTAAAAAAAGCCCTATATATACATTACATAAGCATTATATTTAACACATATGTAGCATTTTAACGACAATGCAAATCATTTCCGTCAATTGAAATAATATAGACAGATAAATTACTTGGGAAGGCATATATCTGAAGGTGGACTGGGTTATAAGGTTATATATATAATAAATGGCATGTCATGTCATACATGTAACCCTTTTCTTCAGAACGGTCACGGGGTGGTGCTGTCTCGGTGCATTGAATGTGTGTTGTCGGTGCTCTGTTCTGGCGCTGGGTGGAGCGCGTCCCTCCCCGTTCCGTTCTGCTCCAGGATTTGACGTGTCGTCTGTGTTTTTTCTGCACTTCCTGCTTCCTCCATGACTGTTTTGAGCCAGCAGTCCCGTCCGAAAGCAGATCGGTAGGAATCGTTAAACGTGGCAATGGTGTGAAGGTGCGCGATCGGCGGCGGTGTGTGTGATTGTGAGTGAAGCCCGAGGTGTTATCGCTGTCAGCCATGCAGTTCTCTCCCACCAACGGAGATTTTACCTTCGTCTCCTCGACGGACGCTGAAGGTACAGTAGTTAAAGGCCCAAAGCATCCATACGTCTCTTCTCTGATATATATGAATCTATCTTTTTTGATGGGATGCAGTTGGTTGTGTTTTTGTGTGTGATGTACACTTACAATAATATGAGAATATACCCAAGTATGTGCATGATCAAGCCTCTTAATGTATCATGACACGGGTGTTGTTTTGTAGACTCAATAGGGATGCACTAGTGAACTGTATTGATCTAAAACAAACTCTTATCCACCAGAGCTCAGTGGCACCATCGATGCCCCGGATATCACATTAAATATGGGCCCTGATTCCACCAGGGATGCCTACGCCACCACCTTCCTGAGACAGAGAGGCTACGGATGGCTGCTGGAGGTGGAGGAAGAGGATTCCGAGGACACTAAACCGCTCCTGTGAGTTTTTGGGACTTGTTTTTTTATGCTTGATGTCACATTTGCTTTTGTTTGTGTTTATTGGTTGTCTGTGTTTGTGCAGGGAGGAGTTGGACATTGATTTAAAGGACATCTACTACAAGATCAGGTGCGTGTTGATGCCCATGCCCTCGCTGGGTTTTAATAGACAGGTGGTGAGGGACAATCCTGATTTCTGGGGCCCGCTGGCTGTTGTCCTGCTCTTCTCCATGATCTCCATCTACGGACAGTTTAGGGTGAGACGCGAGTCTTTGTGTCTTGACCATGAGCAGTGTTTTATATGTATAGTGAAGATGCATGTGCACATAGACCTACCATCAAAATGCAAAATAGATTGCCATAGACTGTATGCTAATGACAAGGTTATCTTCAATAACATGGAAATAAAATGAAGGATATTTGTGCTTCTAAAACCACAAAGTCTATTCATCAAATATTTTTGTTTAGAATATTTTTAAATATTCATTCTGCCATAAAGAAGGGATGATGACTTTTTTTTTTATTACTTCTCCGCAATTATTTAGTATGTAATTTAATGCACGTTTTTATAGACTGAGAACCCTAGACATTATTAAACATTTAGTATTAATTTGATAATTAAGAAAATAAATATAATAGTATTATAGTAGTAATATTATATTAATAGCGCCATACTAAAGTGACTTTCAGGAAGGCATGAAGATCGGAGGATTCATTATTTTGTAATTTTTTCATTTCAGTTTCCTTGTCACTTGCATGATTTTGTTAGTCAAAACAGAAGCAGAAATGCATCAAATTTGGAATATTTTTAAATGTGCCATATATCTTTTTTTTGACCAATCAGGTTGTTTCATGGATTATTACGATCTGGATATTTGGATCACTGACTATTTTCCTTCTTGCAAGAGTGCTGGGTGGAGAGGTATTTATATTCTGTAAAGCATCAGATAGCATATGATTTTTATGAGTTGAAAGGGTTGCCCACTCATGGTTTTTAATTTTATTTATAGGTGTCTTATGGGCAAGTGCTTGGGGTTATTGGCTATTCTTTGCTCCCGCTCATTGTAATAGCTCCACTTCTCCTGGTCATTGGGGGTTTTGAAGTTGTCTCTACACTCATAAAGGTAAATATTATTATTTTTTTTTAAAGAATATGAAATTATGTATGAGATTGATTATATAATATGTATTTATTCATATGTATGAATATATATATATATTTTCTTTTCCAGCTTTTTGGAGTATTTTGGGCTGCGTACAGTGCTGCCTCTTTACTCGTCGGTGATGAATTCAAAACGAAGAAACCCCTTCTCATATATCCCATCTTTCTTTTGTACATCTACTTCCTGTCTCTGTATACTGGAGTCTGAATTGACCACAGGCTTTGATTAGCTCGTTGCTTGGACATTGACAAAGAGCACTGTGGAGAGCTACACAGCAGGGATGTTCCATGAAGACCAAGAAGGAATTTGCTTTTTCTTTCTTTTATTTTACCCTGTTTATAATCCTATATGCTTTGGGGAATGAGGTGTACAGACATTAGTGTATTTAACTGCTTCCATTTATTTTGTACACAATAAAAAGCTGCATCTTTTACTGTGGAAGCCCTGTTTGCAGAGACCACTCTGCCACCGAAATCTGGAGCCCTGGTATTACATGGTCTTTACAAACCCCGAAAGGAAAAAAAGAGAACTTTATATTGTAAAAGACTATGGAAAGCATGATAGTCATGTAACAGAAATTATGTGTCACCACACATGATGGTGAAAACTTTTTTGAGTCAACCAGCTGATGGTAGACAGATTTTGTTGTTGTTGTTGTTGTTGTAGACCTGGGGTGCCCAATCCTGCTCCTGGCGATCGACTGTCCTGCAAAGTTCAGCTCCAACTCTAATCAAACATACCTGAAGCAACTAATTAAGGTCTTCAGGATTGCTTGAAAATTAAAGGCAGGTGTGTTTGATTAGAGTTGGAGCTGAACTTTGCGGGACAGTTGATCGCCAGGAGCCGGTTTGGGCACCCCTGTTGTAGACTGATCCAATACATTCACAGAATTCTTGATCTTATCAGTTTTAATTTTTAATTTATGAGTTCTACATGGAAAAAGAGAGTATGCAGGCAGAACAGCTTAGATTAAAAAGGTCTGCTTTGTATGGGTGCCTTGAATTGGTCGTTTTATATGGCTGTGGTGTATTTTATTTATGTAAATGTAGCCAAAAAGGAAAGGAATTTTTATTTGTAGAACATGCAATTGAAAACAACTTTCTACCTGGTGATGTGTACACTGCAGACATATGTTACCATATTAGTTGAGCTAAAACAATTGAGTCTGAAAATTGTTATATTCATGAATCAAATTAAAATCTATTGACACTGTAATTAAACTTTTTGTTGTGAATCTCATTAATGCCTGGGAATAATAATACTTAATTGCATGATTTATTTGTTAATTTCATATTCATTAAAATGTTTGGTTACTGGTTGTAACAGTAAACAATCAAAAAAGTGATTAAGTATAATATTTTGAGGACACAAGAGTTGTTTCTACTGTTAAAAACAAGACATATCAAAACTAAAAAAACACACTAGTGGTTGGAGATTTGTTGACAAAATTTTGACAAGTACCATGGTAAGTGTAGTTACTAACAGAATTTTATCAAAAAGATTAAAAAAAATATATATATATATATATATATATTCGTTGGACACAATAATACATAATTGTAATTTTTCTTTGAACTACAAGAAAAGAGCTGTGTCTATGTGTGGATTATCTATCTATCTATCTATCTATCTATCTATCTATCTATCTATCTATCTATCTATCTATCTATCTATCTATCTATCTATAGCGCCCCCTGAGGTGCGGCGGGCGATCACACGGTGACTACGCCAGTTCCGTTTCCACGCTGAGTGTGTAAGCAGAAGGAGCCGCTAGTTTCCGCTCCGCTGATGGTGAATCGCTGCTCCTGCGGTTTCGGGAGGAGGTTTAGAGCCCGCAGTGGAAGCGCAGCGGTACTTCGGGATTCAGCTTTAACGTTTTCTCGTCGAGTCGCGTCCACGGAGGAGCTACTGAAGAAGGAGGGAAGGCAGGAAGGGAAGATAGCAGGAAGATGGCGGCGGCGGCGGCGGCCTCGCCAGGCTCGCCGGACTGGGTCGTGCTGAGGGACGGCTGCCTGCGCTGCGATGAAGAGGGCCTGCGGAGTCTGTCCTACCACCCGGCCCTCAACGCCATCCTGGCCGTCACCAGCCGGGGCAGCATCAAAGTCATCGACGGCACCTCCGGGGCTATTTTACAGGCCTCGGCTCTGCACGGTGAGTTTCGGTTCGGACGATTCAAAGGGATTTAACACTCGACCGGGATCATTGTACAGAATTCTGGGCTGGACCTCCTTATAGAGGAGACGTATGGGAGAGCCTTTCCTCCTATAGCTCGTGATGGAGAAGGAGAGCGTCAAGATGATCCTGTTAAGTTAGATAGTGTTTGATCTTCTGATGGTGCAGTGTTGTGGGAATGACTCTTCTCTGTTTGGACTCCTTGTGGAGGACTGTGTCAAAATATTCTGTCCCTATGCGATATTTCTGATATGAAGTACTGTGTGAGAGTGATCCTTCACTCCAGGGGCTCCTGATAGAGCAGTGTTTTAAGATCGACACCTTACTATTCAGGCTCCTGGTGGATCGTCCATCACTCCTGATAGGTGTTTGCGAGAATAATCGCTCACTCTTGATAGAGTTGTTGTTGTGACAGTGATCTCTTAGTCTTTGGGCCTCCGGATGATCCTCACTGTTTAGGGCCTCCTGGATCTGTTGTGCTGCCGGATCACTGTAAACATTGCCACGTTATTTACAAACACACCGTTTATGTACATATCAGTACTGCTTATTTACATTTCACACCTCTCCTTGTCTTTATAAGTCAAATAAAGCTAAACCAAGACTCGACCTAAAATCTGATTCAATATTAGGGTAAAGCGGTACTAAAGCTAATCTAAACACTAGCAAAAATCAGCTCGTGTTAGTGTGTCTTTATCGTACTTGGTGTCACTGACATTCAACCAATATCTCAATACATGTCAGTGATATAGAGTACATCTTAACACAGTTTTTGGCATTTACAGTAAACACTTTTTTGATTTTTGGCTCTAAATTAGCTGACCGAGGTTTAGCTAATCATGCTAACGTTAGCCTAGCGATAGCCTAGCCTGTTCTGCTACGGATCAGTAACACTGCTCATGTTTATGCCAACCCTGACAGGTGACAGCTGTCTGTATGGTTGTGTTAAGTATGAATATTATATTAATTTGTATACATTCTATGGTAGTGTGTTTGGTTTGGGAAGGTTTGGGTGCTTTCTATACCGGTTTGCTATTAAACGTCATTTTGAACGGAAGAATGAGTGTCTGTGGCGGTGTTGTTAATATGTACATTGTTGACCTTGTCAGCCTGTGTTTGAGTGTTTTATCTTTTATTCTGTTTGTTAAAGACTGGAATAATTTAAAGGCAAAAATAATTACACTGGAGTTGTGTATTGTTGCCTGAAGCAGTAGTATTCACTAAGCAAATGGGTTAAAAGAGCACTCTTTCAGACATTTCATCAGTCCGCACTTAGAGATATTTTATATTTAATTTAGTTTGTGTCATTATTCTTATGAAACGTCTAGCTCATTAACTGTCATAAGATGACACTGCAAGCCTAAATGCTTTGAAGAAAGGACAGCTGTACACTAAAGAATGGAAACGGGTGTCTGCAGTGACAAATGTCTTTGAAAGTCTTCTGTCAAATGTGTGTTAATGAACGAGTGTGAACATTTGTGAATTTAGCTTTAAGCCACTTTCCAGGTAAACTCCAGGGCCAGATTTAAAGTATTTAAACTAAAGGTTGTGAATGTGACATTTAGTCCATGACTAATCTGAAAGGCCAGTTTAAGGAGTTTAACTTCATTCATGTCCTCAGCAAACGGCAGTTGGAATTACAGTAGCGGAGATGTGATGTTTTGTAACCCTTGCCATTTTTGAGTTAAAGCACACCTGTTTATCCATGGATGCATATGAAATGCAAGGAATGATCTGTCTCACACCAGTGACACTGTGTAGCACATATGATTCTTTGTTGAAAATCCCCTGTGTGCAGCAAGAATTCTGTACTTTTGTGCAGATAGTAAGCTAGTGGTTGGGTTACATTTAGAGTCTTGTGATAGTTTGATAGTGTTGAGTTGCAGATATCACATTCAGCTAATTGGTATGAAATTGCAATTAGGTTATTTAGCAGCGAGTCATGGTATGGAGTGTTGCTAGCACAGAACAGTCGACTCATGCTTGTTTGGATAATATTGATTGGAGAGGTTTTCCCTTTTTTCCCCTCCTGAGTGTGTAACACAGCTATGTAGGAACAGATTTGGAGGGTGGCTGTTGCTCTTTCTTTCTCATGTTAAGAAGTGTGATTTAAAATGCATTAAAATAGGCCAAATTTAGATATAAAATAGGTTGTAACATATTATAGCATAGTGTATTGTTACTGAAAAATCTGCTTTCAAACGTTGTTTCTTTTCATCAGATTTCAGTCATTTTGCATTCAGATTTCTGTCATTCATGCATGTTAAAGGGTGTTCAGCTTTTCTTCTTGGGTAAAAAGGAACAGAACATTTTGGAATGACATGCTGATGCCAGTGGCATTTCTCACTTTTCTACGTTTGGTGTTAGTGAATGTTCTGATTTAAAATGTGGGTGTAGCTCAGAACAACTTTAGTATCTCTTTATTTGCATACGCTTGAATTCATTCGTCTTTTTTTTTTCTTTTTCTTTTTTTTTTCTTTCTTTTGGTAAAACTATTTCAATTGTACTCTCCGTTTGAAAGTTTAAGTTCAGTATGTTTTTTTTTTTTTTTCGTTTTGTTTTTTTAAGAAGCAAGTTACACTGAAGACATTTATCATGTTACAAATGATTTTAATTTCACATAAAGATGTTCTTCTGAACTTTTTATTACTTAAAGAAACAGGCAAAAAAAACTATAACAATATTAACAAAAATAATCATTAGCACAGATGTTTTCAACAATGCTAATAAGAAAAAATGTTTCTTAAGCAGCAAATCAACATATTACAAATATTTCTGGAGGATCATGTGACACTGAAGACATTGTAGGAATAAATTTCATTTTAAAGTGTATTAAAATATCACAATATTACTGTATTTTTGATAAAGTGCAATTACCTTTTAATTAATATTTTTGCATGGCCTTGTGGGTGACTTATTCCTTTATATATTTTTTTAATTTTTATGATATCTTAATGTTCTTTTTAAGTTTTTATTCATTATTAAGTACTATTTAATAAAATATAGGATGCATTTATCATAAAAAAAAATATATATATATAAGCAGCATTATTTGACATACATGCGTGTTTGCAGGTCTGATGTAGCAAAGCATCTAAATATTGGCACTGAACACTAATGATCACCCTCTCTCCTTCTATGTGTGTTTTGTGACAGCTAAACCTGGGGGCCGGGTGAGGTGTCAGTACTTCCCAGCCGTGGATAAGGTGCTGTTTGTGGACGATTACGCCGTCGGCTGTAGGAAGGACTTGAATGGGATCCTTCTTTTGGACACGGCTCTCCAGGCCCCTGTGTCCAAGCCAGAAGACATGGTGCAGCTGGAGCTGCCCGTTACCGAGGTAAGAATCCCAGCATGCACATTTTGTATATTGATTGAATGTGTACAGCATATTCTTTACCTGACCACTATCAGTAAATAGCTGATGTGGTTGTGGAGTGCAAACCTCAGTGCAAACCTAAAAGTGATGCTTCCAGCATTTTAAAGTGGAAGTGAAGCAGTCAGTCAAGTTTTCATTGTTTAGTAAAGTGATTTCCACATTAATTAAAAAATATATAACAAACATGATTAATGAAACCATTTTAAAGAAAAAAGGATGTTTTGTTAAAGCTTTTAGAGCAACGGTGCCACCATCTTGCAGTACCACCGCGTGTAACGTCACAGGGTCGGTTCGCTCCTTTGGCCAGTTAAGTAATATATAAGCAATTTTTACTTTTTGTACACACGCTTGTTTAAATGGAGGAAGACAAACTTGAAAGGACTGTTGAGCCCATAATAAGTCCAACTACTTATGCATTTGACAGGGCTCTAGACTCATTCTTCCCACTGGTCACTCTTTTGCGACTAACTTTCTCAGTTTCTCGCAATTTATTATTATTATTTTTTTTGCTACAACATTTGATTAATCAATGCATGCTGATGAACTTTTATCATATTTTATAGTTATATGGTAACGAAAGTGTTCAACATTCAACCCTTTTTCATCAGTGTTATTTGTGATTTAAATTTTGTGAATGGGAATTCCTCTTTTCGTGAGCTTTCACTTTCAAATTCGCGATCTTGGCGTCACGTTTTACAAGAAAAGATAATTGTCTGTTTTGCTTATATCTATACACCTTATACATCTATATACATCATTGTTATTCTTAATTAAAAAGCACAACAACAATAAAAAAAATCACGGAAACAAATCACGTTTACATGTATACTCATCAAAACATCCATTAACGTAATATACTGTGCATTGGCTTAAACAGGTAAGAAAGCGGACTCAATTTCGAGCCGAGCGTTTTTTGCGTGTGATTGCGCAGAGAAACAAATCTGTCACAGCACGCGAGTACCGCATTGAAATATATTTCGTGCTGACTCGCAATTTAAATGGCTTAAAACAGTTTAATGTTTAAACTGACAAGGCTTAAAACACGCTGATAAAGCAGTACTAGCCCGATCATTCAGAGAGGTGATTAGTTAAAACACTGCATTCAGGTACATTCGCAGGTTTTACATATTAATACTAGTGATTGAGCCAGTGTAATGCAAATATGTCTGAAAGGTCTGATATAACAAGGTGCCACATGAACGATACTGTAGCATTGTTTACATCGCGCAACGCCTCACGCTATGAAAACGATGTTTATGATGTAACTTAATGATCAAAACTTTGTGAAATAGGCCTGATGTGATATAGATATTGATAGAAATATTTATGTTGACACTTCATCCAAATTATGGTGAAAACCAAAATATTGATGTCAAAATAACATTTATGTGTTCAAAATATAAAGAAATGCTTATATATTACTTAACTGGCCAACGGAGCGAACCAACCCCGTGACGTTACACGCGGTGGTACTGCAAGGAGCCCTTGCTCTAAAAGCTATAACAAAACATCCTTTTTTCTTTAAAATGGTTTCATTAATCGTGTTTGTTATATATATTTTTAATTAAAGTGGAAATCACTTTACTGAATAATGCAAACTTGACTGACTGCTTCACTTCCACTTTAAACTGCATCGAATTATTTTCTTTGGAGTCTGCAAATGTGTTTAACAGGCAAAAAGAAGGTAAAATCACTGATATTTTTCAAATAAATTAAATGTATGCATATCTAAAATGTGAATGATTGCTGAAATTTGTTAAAAGTATCATTTGCAAGTCTATCACGCCAGATGGTAAGTATTATTTGCCCGGTTTATCTTACAGCTGATTAATGCTTTCAACTGACACATCACTGCTTGACAGCACGTAATGTTTAAGTCATAAGACCTCAGAATTTTTGAAGAATATGTGTTAAGCACAGGTCAGGATGGTGTAGTATAGCATATAACAAGTTTCCGTGGCTCATCCAACACTGCACGACAGGAATTATTGTTGTGCACTTCCTTAGTGTACAGTGTAGGTTACAACTCGGCAAAATGCTAGTTGTTTGAATGCGCTTGTTGATATAGTGATCGCATAACCAGTCTGACAAAGAGTGCTATGCAGACAGACTGGTCCATTGTGTCCTAGGACACTCTGAAAACAAACCTCCCGACTCTCACCACTCCCTGGCCATATACGCTTATGTGTGAGAACCACTGGATTTTATAGACTGATGAGCATATAACCTGAGATAGTCTGACACTCTGATATCATGTTGTTTGTGTCTGTTTTTGTGAAAACAAGGTTCATATCGGGCATGTTTGATTTGTCTTTTGACTTGTTGAATTGGATGCAGTTATGGATGTTGAGGCTTGGTATTGGCTTGATTTGTCATGCGTTTTAGGGTCTGGTTTGTGTTGTTCGAACTATCAGTTCTTGCTCATTAGTTCAGCTTTGACTGTTGAGATGTTGAAGTATTCCGTATGAATTGCATCATTCATTTACAGAGGTGTGTGTGTGAGACTTCTGTCAAACATATTT
Organism: Onychostoma macrolepis; assembly: GCF_012432095.1. Taxonomy (NCBI): domain Eukaryota; kingdom Metazoa; phylum Chordata; class Actinopteri; order Cypriniformes; family Cyprinidae; genus Onychostoma; species Onychostoma macrolepis. The sequence continues at coordinate 12,286,284 of NC_081171.1, forward strand.
GTTTAGCCTTATGCTAGGTAATATCACATGTTCACACAATCATTAGGAATAGACCACATCAGCACTGTTGGTTAAGATCTTGAATATATGTAAAAAAAAAAAAAACTATATATATATATTACACACATACTTGAATTTGTGGTTTACGGGGACTCTCCATAGGCGTAATGGTTTTTATACTGTACAAACTGTATTTTCTATTGCCCTACACTAACCCTACCCCTTACAGGAAACTACCGGCAATTGGCAAATGAATTTCATAAAACACCATTTTGTATGTTTCTTTAAGCCTTTTGTTTTACGGGGACACAGGAAATGTCCTCATAAACCATGTTTACGTTGTAGTACCCATGTCATTATACACATTTGTGTCCTCGTAAACCATATATACCAGTACACACACACAGCCTACATATACAGTATCTCACAAAAGTGAGTACACCCCTTGAGTTACAGTACAGTGGCCAGTGGCATACAGAGGTTTTCCAAGACAGGTTTCGCTCGGAACAGGCCTCGCGAGGGTTGATCAAAGAAGTTGAGTCCTCGTGCTGTGCGTCAGGTGCAGAAGCTGGCTTCAAAATACAGACGCATGAGTGCTGCCAACATTGCTTTAGAGGTTGCAGAAGTGGAAGGTCAGCTTGTCAGTGCTCAGTGCTACACTGCACACTGCAACAAGTCGGTTTGCATGGCTGTCGTCCCAGAAGGAAGCCTTTTCTGAAGCTGGCTCACAAGAAAGCCCACAAACAGTTTGCTGAAGACAACCTGGCCAAGAGCATGAATTTCTGGAACCATGTCCTGTGGTCTGATGAGTCTAAGGTAAACTTTCTTGGCTCAGATGGTGTCTAGCATGTGTGGTGATGCCCTGGTGAGGAGTACCAAGAAAATTGTATCTTGCCAGTCAAGCATGGTGGTGGTAGCATTATGGTCTGGGGCAGCATGAGTGCTGCTGGTACTGGGGAGCTGCGGTTCATTGAGGGAAACATGGATTCCAACATGTACTGTGACATTCTGAAGCAGAAGATGATGCCCTCCCTTCAGAAACTGGGCCGAACGGCAGTTTTCCAACATAACGACCCCAAACACAAAGCCAAGATAACAATTGCCTTGCTGATGAAGATGAAGGTGAAAGTGATTGAGTGGCCAAGTATGTCTCCAGACCTGAACCCTATTGAACACCCGGGGCATCCTCAAGCGGAAGGTGGAGAAGCACCACGTGTCTAACATCCAGCAGCTCCGTGATGTCATTATGGAGGAGTGGAAGAGGATCCCAGCAACAACCTGCGCAGCTCTGGTGAACTCCAAGCCCAGGAGGATTAAGGCAGTGCTAGATAACAATGGTGCTCCTCCGAAATATTGACACTTTGGACACAGTTTTGACATGTTCACTTAGGGTTTACTCATTTTTGTTGCCAGTTATTTGGACAATAATTGCTATATGTTGAGTTATGTTTAGAGGACAGTAAATTTGTACTTCTATACAAGCTTCACATTGACTACTCTAAAATATATCCAAGTTTCATTTGTGTAATATTGTCCCTTGAGAAGATATACAAAATTTTTTGCTGAAATGTGAGGGGTGTACTTACAGTATCTCACAAAAGTGAGTACACCCCTCACATTTCAGCAAAAATTTTTGTATAGATATAGATAGAGAGAGAGAGAGCTGGGTAGATTACTTACAAATTGTAATCCGTTACTGATTACATGACAAAAATTGTAGTCAGTAACGTAATCCGTTACATTACACATTTTAGGTAATATAATCAGATTACTTTTGGATTACTTTTGATTTAACTCGTTTATCACATTGATTTAAATAGCATTATCTTGTATCATAATGATGGAAAAAAATGCAAAGTGTAAGAACACTTGTTCCATTCATTGTAATTTACAACATGAAGTGCATTAAACATTATATTACATCAAGGTTTCCCAAACTAGGGTTCGTAAAGGAACTGCAGGGGGGTTGTGAGTTTAATGAAAAGCTGACAATTAATCATAAAAAAATTAAAATAAATCATTTTAAAACAAACTCCCTTTTGAGGAAAGTCTCTTCACTCCGTAGCCATATTTGCAACGCCTCCGGGGAGCTCGTACAAGACCGATCTTAATGAATGGGGGATTCCTGAAACCTCAAAAACTACTGGTTGAACTCACAATTAAATTACATATGTCAAATCAGCAACAAAAATCTGAAATTAATTGCCTCATGAATGTTGTTTATTATGCTAAATAGTGTTTAAAAAGCTTATTTTTCAGGCTAGACCAGCCAATGTGCATGTGGAGTTATAACGTGCTTATACAGTGCATGTGCATTGGCTGGTCTAGTCAGATTTCTATTTGAAATTTGGCTCTTTCGTTTAGAAGATGGGACTATTCCTCCATATTGCGTGTTGCAGTTTCTCCCATTCATAAGTATAGGAGTAAATAAAACACTTACTAAAAAAGATGAAATATTTTTATTTACCTGCATGCCATGTGATCATTAATCAACATCAAAGAAACCGTGAAAATGCAAATGTGTTACTTTAATTATTGAAATATTTATTTTAAAATCTCAGGGGTACTTAAAGCAAATATATTTGGTGAAAAAGGTTTAGATTACAAAAAGTTTGGAATGCCTGCATTACATGTAACTAAGAAATAACGTGAATATATGCATTTTAATTAGTTATAATTAATAATACATGGTTTAAAAAAAAAACCTACAGAGTAATAATTCAAATAAAAATGAATGTGTTCATCAGTAGTTGATGATGCAATGTTGAATCCCTTCTTAAACCTGAAAAGATTTTTGTAAATCCAGTGGTCAAATTCTTTCACCACCTGACTAATGACTGATCTTTGTGTGAATGTCCACAAAACTGGGCTATATATACATATATATAATATGTCTATAATCGGTAGGCTATTTTAAAAAGGAAAATTTAAAAGATGAAAAAGAGAAATTAGGGAGAATCAATGAATTATGAATCATTTATTGCTATTTTGTGAATATGTAATCATGTAATCCATAAAGTAACTAGTCTGATTACGAGTATTTTAAAATGTAACTTACTCTGATTACAAGTACTTGATTTTTGGAATGTGATTACCTAATCCAGATTACATGTAATCAGTTACTACCCAGTTCTGTATGTATGTATATGTGTATTAGGGGTGTTAACGCATGCGATTAATCTAAAAGTTTTAACGTGTTAAAAAATTTTACGCAAATGAATCATATGATAAGGTTTGACCCCAACTTCTTGCCGTCATCGCAGCGTGGAAGGTTATCTATCATTGTGTGATGAGGGTACAGCGAACCAGTGTTGCCAGGGCAGCGGCACAAGTGGGCTATTTTACGTTAAATAGGCTAATTCTACAGACTCTCAAACTTTTATTAGTTTCCACTGTCTGCGTTTCTTTGAATGCCCTCTTTTAAAAAAAAAAAAAGCCTAGAAATAAAAATATGGCAGTGGCGTGACTATCATATCATTCTTCTAATGCCTGAAATCCAGTTTTGATCTACATGTGCATTTGTCTGAGATGATATTTTCCAATACACAATGGAGACCATTGATGTCAAAACAAACTTCTGCAGGCCATGAGCTGTTCCTCATGGGAGCCCGATCTGTTCTGCTAGGTCACATGAGTTACCTTAGGAGTTCCCTAGTTTCAGACTGAAGTGCTGAGTCATGTGACTCAACTTGTTGTTCAGAAAGGCCATTCATAAACATGTACAGTGAAATGTGAGAACTGAAGTGTAAACATGAGTCATCACCGCAGCGCTGCAAGTAAATCTGTTTATATAGGATTTTTAATAGCAAAATGTTGGTCGTGATTAGCTTATTGTTTTTATGGTACTGATTCGACGTGGTAAAATGGGTGAGATTGAACGTCTCTTACGAGGCCTACCTTTATATTTGGTCTTTCTAAGCTCTGGGGTGGTGTTTCACTTCTGTACTCATCTAAAATTACATTGCCGTCATACCATTTTTATGAGTTGGTACTACTCGAGCGTTTTGGCACACAAAAATAGCATAAATAGTTGGAAATCTCTAGGTGGAGCCGACAGATGCAGTATTGTTTGAAACATCAGCTGAACATCCCTGTGATGTTCTTTATTCTTATTCAGAGGTAGTGAGTAATAGAAGGCGTGAGCTTCCATCTGAGTGCTCGGTAAAAGAGACACAGCGTATTAAGGCCCTTTAACGATTCGTGACAGTGTTCCCCAGTGCATTGTGCACTGTGGAGTGAAGCATCAAAATAGAGGCATTATGATGTGCTCAGGTTCACAATATTCAGTGCTGAGCTGACTCTGTGGACATTTTACATAATGTCATTACAAATTAATATAAAATGGAATAAAGACTGATTCTGTTTGTAATTATAGTCATTAAGTTTGAATCAGGGTAACCCAGGTTAGTCTATAAGTACACTACAGTTCAAAAGTTTGAGATTGGTTAAGAATTTTTTTTTATGTTTTTGAAATGTCTTATGTCTAGAGCTGCATTTATTTGTTTAAAAATACAGTAAAACAGCTTTGGTCTTCAGTGTCACATAATCCTTCAGAAATATTTTTAATATGCTGATTTGATGCTCAAGTAATATTTCTTACTACAGTCAAACAATTTTGCTAATTAATATATTTGTGGAAACCTTGATACATTTTGTAGGATTCTTTGATGAATAGGAATTTTAGAGGAACAGCATTATTGAAATGGTAATCTTGTGTAACATCTGTACTGTCTTTGTTCTGTAATATGTAATGTTTCCTGCAGTAGAAAGTACAATCATTCCTGTGCTATTGGTCCTTTGAGATCAGCATCCCTTAATAATCTTGTGCAATCTAATGGCATAACACTTCAACACTATCATTTGATATCCACATGAGAAAATACAGACTCAGTGAGGCCATCACAGTGCAGTTGCTTTAACTGTAATGGACTTTCATGTGCTCTGTATATAGATGAATGACTGATTGCTTATATTCTGCTTATATCTTTGAGGTTTGAATAGATGGGAAACGTGAAATACAATGTACCTCATCTTCCCTTGCAGGCCCAGCAGATGTTGTATGCGTGTATGGAGAAGGTGGATGTTTCCAACACGGAGGGTTACGATCTCTTTCTCACCCAGCTCAAAGAAGGCCTGGAGAATACCTCACATGAGACGGCGGCCAATCACAAAGTGGCAAAGGTGAGTCTTAACAGGAAGGAAGATGCATCATTCATAAGTCATCTCACTGTTCTCACTGTTTTTGTAACCACAGAGTTGTAAAAAAAAGTGCAAAGTGTAGAAATATAAATAGCCTAATGAATAATCAACCTAGCCTACTAAAGGTTGAATGAATATTTTGATCTTTTTGTGAGTCAAGCCTGTTTATGGCTAAAATGGTAATTGAAGTAATTTATAGGTCATAATGGCCTCTTTATTTCTTGTAATTGTAAATTTATATATCAGAATTGCAACGTTGTGGTTCACAATTATAATAATTATGGCAATATAGCTCACAGTTGCACCTTAATATTTCACAATTACATCATCATAGCAACAATTGAGACTATATTTTTCATAATTGGCTTTACATCTGACAACTGTGACTAGGGCTGGGTTTCGAGTTCTTTTTAGGCACCGACCAAATTGCCTCAATACCATTGAGTATCGAAAAACATCTTGTCGTTCGGTGCCAAATTTCGATACCTAAGGGATTAATCTTATCAGCGTCAGTGAGCCAATAAGCCTGCAGCACTAGGTGTGTTCGACTAGAAGTGGCGTGGCGCAGATCGATCAGAGTTTGACACCCGCGAGAGCGATTCGAAAGGGTACGTAGCAGTCTGCTCTCTAGGTACTGTAATACACCGATCGGTCTGCACAGTCGGTCCGCGTCACCGGTTACACTCAGAGATGTGGCTCACATGTGAGGCTGTTGTGTGAATGCATCGCAGCCCCCCTAAGATGTAACGGTGCGTTTCCACTGGCATGTAGCGAGCGCAGCGGAGCGAGTGTTTTCAATTCATTCCTAAGTTGAGCTTAAACGCTTGCACGGTGCATTATGGGATTGAAAACGGCAGAGAGAAAGCGTTGAGAGCGGCCGAGAGCATCAAAAATGTTGGGCATTCCTCGACTTTATGCAAATATCGCGTGAAAAATGCCGGGCAACAACCAATCACTGTGAAAAGAAGAAGATGAAATGCTAACGGGGTGTAAACATTGTTTTTAGAGGCGTGCTCTGCCCTAAATCTGACATGCCCCAAATCAGTGGCATGGTAGCGTTGCCAGCGGGACTGAGCACAGATTTAATGCTGTAGTGGAAACGTACCGTTAGGCTAAATTTACACTGGTGCGTTTTTGTTTTAAAATGAAAACGATCCTCGTCATACTGGCATTTTCACTGCGTTTCAAGCTGGCTTTCCACTATCTCCAACAAAGTCATTCATTTCCAATGTAGAGTAGTGCGGGAGCTGCGAGGAGTTCCGATCATATGCAGATGTGTGTTTTGGCTATGTAATGTTGCTGAAATTTAAATATGTTATTACCTCTGAGTCAGAACAGTGATCATGGAAGAGAGAACACAGCACTGGTAGCTGCTAATGCTCATGAGTAAATCATTGGAAAATATATAGAAATGATGATTCTCTCTGAGCTATGCTTTTTAAAACAAACACACACTAGTGTAAATGTAGCCTAACAGATGTGCAAAGTTAAGACTATTTTGAGCTTTATTAGGCAAGGCAAGTTTGTTTACATAGCACATTTCATACGCGGTGGTAATTCAAAGTGCTTTACATAAAAGGAAGTGAAATAGTCATTAAAAATAATAATCAAAGCAATAAAAACAAGGAATTAAAAAAATTATAAATCATCATCACAGTAATAAAAACAAGGCATTTAAAAACAAACATTCTCAAGCTTTGTTCAGACTCTTCCGCACTAAGAGAAAAAACCTTCCAAAACACCTAACTATTCCACTACTTCACCCCCTACTTACTTCGACCATCATAAACCAAACAAATAGAACTCAGAGGTCCTACTTTCAACCAACACTCTTGTCTTTCTTTGTCTTAATAAAACTATTTGCACTGATTTATTGTGTTGGTTACATTTTTGTTCCTTTGTGCAGTGGCTCAGGAGATGAGTCTTTGAGCCTGTATAAACATCAGCAAGCTGAAAAATAAAACCAAATTTTTTTTTTTTTAGATAATGTAATCTTGTTAAAATTTATTTCAGAAAATTGGTATGGAAAAAAGTATTGTTCAGGAACCTGTATCGAAGTCAAGGTATCGGTATCGAAATTTTTTTAACTATACCCAGCCCAAAATGTGACTTTATTTCTCATAATCATAACTCAAAATTGCACCATTCTAATAATTGACTTAATATCAATTTTTTTTTGTCTAATAATTAGACTTTATAGCTCACAAATGTGACTCTATAGCTCTCAATTAAAACTATATCTTGAATGCACCTTTAAATCTCAGGTACATTTATATAGCTACGTCTGCAATTTCTTTGGGCCATTATATTTTGCAATTTTATACATTTGGGACTAGGGTTGCAAAATTCCGGGAATTTTCAAGACCGGAAACTTTACATGGGAATTAACGGGAATATATAGGAATTAATGGGAATAAACTGGAAATTTGCTAAATTGCAGGAACTGGGAACTTAAATGTAATAATCTTGCAGCATAATCTTGGTTAAAATAACCAGATTTAATGCAATTCCTACCCTACACATTGCTCAATCACATGCACACAGCACACTGCTTACTGCAGGGCTATTGAGGCCACACCCCCTACAGGTGCATCTCAATAAATTAGAATGTCGTGGAAAAGTTCATTTATTTCAGTAATTCAACTCAAATTGTGAAACTTGTGAAATAAATTCAGTGCACACAGACTGAAGTAGTTTAAGTCTTTGGTTCTTTTAATTGTGATGATTTTGGCTCACATTTAACAAAAACCCACCAATTCACTATCTCAACAAATTAGAATATGGTGACATGCTAATCAACTTAAAACACCTGCAAAGGTTTCCTGAGCCTTCAAAATGGTATCTCAGTTTGGTTCACTAGGCTACACAATCATGGGGAAGACTGCTGATCTGACAGTTGTCCAGAAGACAATCGTTGACACCCTTCACAAGGAGGGTAAGCCACAAACATTCATTGCCAAAGAAGCTGGCTGTTCACAGAGTGCTGTATCCAAGCATGTTAACAGAAAGTTGAGTGGAAGGAAAAAGTGTGGAAGAAAAAGATGCACAACCGGAGAACCGCAGCCTTATGAGGATTGTCAAGCAAAATCGATTCAAGAATTTGGGTGAACTTCACAAGGAATGGACTGAGGCTGGGGTTAAGGCATCAAGAGCCACCACACACAGACGTGTCAAGGAATTTGGCTACAGTTGTCGTATTCCTCTTGTTAAGCCACTCCTGATCCACAGACAACGTCAGAGGCGTCTTACCTGGGCTAAGGAGAAGAACTGGACTGTTGCCCAGTGGTCCAAAGTCCTCTTTTCAGATGAGAGCAAGTTTTGATTTTCATTTGGAAACCAAGGTCCTCGAGTCTGGAGGAAGGGTGGAGAAGCTCATAGCCCAAGTTGCTTGAAATCCAGTGTTAAGTTTCCACAGTCTGTGATGATTTGGGGTGCAATGTCATCTGCTGGTGTTGGTCCATTGTGTTTTTTGAAAACCAAAGTCACTGCACCCGTTTACCAAGACATTTTGGAGCACTTCATGCTTCCTTCTGCTGATCAGCTTTTTGAAGATGCTGATTTCATTTTCCAGCAGGATTTGGCACCTGCCCACACTGCCAAAAGCACCAAAAGTTGGTTAAATGACCATGGTGTTGGTGTGCTTGACTGGCCAGCAAACTCACCAGACCTGAACCCCATAGAGAATCTATGGGGTATTGTCAAGAGGAAAATGAGAAACAAGAGACCAAAAAATACAGATGAGCTGAAGGCCACTGTCAAAGAAACCTGAGCTTCCATACCACCTCAGCAGTGCCACAAACTGATCACCTCCATGCCACGCTGAATTGAGGCAGTAATTAAAGCAAAAGGAGCCCCTACCAAGTATTGAGTACATATACAGTAAATTAACATACTTTCCAGAAGGCCAACAATTCACTAAAAATTTTCTTTTTATTGGTCTTATGAAGTATTCTAATTTGTTGAGATAGTGAATTGGTGGGTTTTTGTTAAATGTGAGCCAAAATCATCACAATTAAAAGAACCAAAGACTTAAACTATTTCAGTCTGTGTGCATTGAATTTATTTAATACATGAGTTTCACAATTTGAGTTGAATTACTGAAATAAATTAACTTTACCACGACATTCTAATTTATTGAGATGCACCTGTACATGCACTGTTCTTTCCTCCATAACATGATCATTTCTTAAATCTTGCACACAAAATATCAAAATGTCCATCTTAAGTATTCATGTAAATTACATAAATATTACAACAAATTGTTTAAAACTTCCTTGTGTTGTGTGTAATACAGGTGCTGGTCATATAATTAGAATATCATCAAAAAGTTGATTTATTTCACTAATTCCATTCAAAAAGTGAAACTTGTATATTATATTCATTCATTACACACAGACTGATATATTTCAAATGTTTATTTCTTTTAATTTTGATGATTATAACTGACAACTAAGGAAAATCCCAAATTCAGTATCTCAGAAAATTAGAATATTACTTAAGACCAATACAAAGAAAGGATTTTTAGAAATCTTGGCCAACTGAAAAGTATGAACATGAAAAGTATGAGCATGTACAGCACTCAATACTTAGTTGGGGCTCCTTTTGCCTGAATTACTGCAGCAATGCAGCGTGGCATGGACTCGATCAGTCTGTGGCACTGCTCAGGTGTTATGAGAGCCCAGGTTGCTCTGATTGTGGCCTTCAGCTCTTCTGCATTGTTGGGTCTGGTATATCGCATCTTCCTCTTCACAATACCCCATAGATTTTCTATGGGGTTAAGGTCAGGCGAGTTTGCTGGCCAATTAAGAACAGGGATACCATGGTCCTTAAACCAGATACTGGTTGCTTTGGCACTGTGTGCAGGTGCCAAGTCCTGTTGGAAAATGAAATCTGCATCTCCATAAAGTTGGTCAGCAGCAGGAAGCATGAAGTGCTCTAAAACGTCCTGGTATATGGCTGCGTTGACCTTGGACCTCAGAAAACACAGTGGACCAACACCAGCAGATGACATGGCACCCCAAACCATCACTGACTGTGGAAACTTTACACTGGACCTCAAGCAACGTGGATTGTGTGCCTCTCCTCTCTTCTTCCAGACTCTGGGACCCTGATTTCCAAAGGAAATGCAAAATTTACTTTCATCAGAGAACATAACTTTGGACCACTCAGCAGCAGTCCAGTCCTTTTTGTCTTTAGCCCAGGCGAGACGCTTCTGATGCTGTCTGTTGTTCAAGAGTGGCTTGACACAAGGAATGCGACAGCTGAAACCCATGTCTTGCATACGTCTGTGCGTAGTGGTTCTTGAAGCACTGACTCCAGCTGCAGTCCACTCTTTGTGAATCTCCCCCACATTTTTGAATGGCTTTTGTTTCACAATCCTCTCCAGAGTGCAGTTATCCCTATTGCTTGTACACTTTTTTTTTTTTTTTCTACCACATCTTTTCCTTCCCTTCGCCTCTCTATTAATGTGCTTGGACACAGAGCTCTGTGAACAGCCAGCCTCTTTTGCAATGACCTTTTGTGTCTTGCCCTCCTTGTGCAACGTGTCAATGGTCGTCTTTTGGACAACTGTCAAGTCAGCAGTCTTCCCCATGATTGTGTAGACAACAGAACTAGACTGAGAGACCATTTAAAGGCCTTTGCCGGTGTTTTGAGTTAATTAGCTGATTAGAGTGTGGCACCAGGTGTCTTCAATATTGAACCTTTTCACAATATTCTAATTTTCTGAGATACTGAATTTGGGATTTTCCTTAGTTATAATCATCAAAATTAAAAGAAATAAACATTTGAAATATATCAGTCTGTGTGTAATGAATGAATATAATATACAAGTTTCACTTTTTTGAATGGAATTAGTGAAATAAATCAACTTTTTGATGATATTCTAATTATATGACCAGCACCTGTATACTGTGCAACTAAATTAGGCTATACCATTGTAAAAACAAATACACTGACCGAACAAACATTTAGGTGAGATAATAATAAAACAAAAGTCTAAAAATGACCCTCCCCCACACACAATCCCTCTAGTCACCTAAGAGGGGAATTCCCCTCCATTTTCTCTGAAGCCACACTTGTTGCATTTGAGCCCAAAGACTACATCTAAGTTTTGATATTCTAAATATATTTGATCTATGGGATTCAAGTTTAACTAGTAAATACCAAAAAGTGTTTATGCAGTAGATAGGAAAATCCAGTAAATCAAGATAGGAAAAATCTAAGCGAGTTAGCACTATTTAATTGACCATTTATGAGGTATGTGCTAGCTAGCTCAAGCTGTGATGCTCTTTCTGCTAGCCAGTTTTCTGTTATCATACAGAAATACAGTACTAGTCAAAAGTTTGGACACATTACTATTTTTAATGTTTTTAATAGGGGTGGCATGGTACATGTATTCGTACCGAACCGTCACGGTACGGACATCTTGGTTCGGTGCATGAAGCCTTACGACGAATACAGGCAATTCACCCCCAATCCAGAAGGGGGCGCCCGCAGTAATGCAACGCTGTTTGATAACCGCCAGCGCCAGCAGAAGAACAGCGAATTTCATGAGTTGTGCACTTGAAAACAAAGCCCCCTAGACAGTGACCATGTGCTGATTCTGAATGCATCTCTCACATAGACTGACAAAGTAGTATACTTTAAAGGCTTGCGCACTCAACTGTTTGCGAAAAGGAGCTTTGTGCTCGTGTATCCTAACTCTCTCATTCGTCACAAATCCAAATATTCCATAATATTTCCATATTTGCGATGTAACGTATCTGAATGCTAAACTGTTATTTATGTAAATGATAGGCTTTGTACTTCAGACACGTTCCAACGGTGACACAGAGGTGCGCGCCCTGATGTTTGGTTCACTGTATTTTATTTTGATAAAGTACCAACTGCGCTGTCAAGTTAGCAATGCTGGAACTGATGTGTGTGTGTGTGTGTGTGTGTGTGTGTGTGCGCTCCGGCGCGATCACTTCAACTGTTTCCTTATACCAACTTTAATCAACTTTAAACTTTATTGTCTTATTAATAATCACTGTATAAAGGTCTGCTTTTATTTGTGTACACTTACAATGAAAACAAAACAGATTTTATATAACATGTAATTTTTACATGTTGAACTGTCTGTTCAAAATAAATGAAAAGAAACTAAGCATAGTAGATTTCTTTTTTTTTTTTCCTGTTGTACCGAATTCGTATCGAACCGTGACCCCCAAACCGAGGTACGTACCGAACCGTGACATCTGTGTACCGTGCCACCCCTAGTTTTTAACCATTGCGTATCTTTTGCTCATCAAGCCTTCATTTATTTGATCAAAAATACAGAACAAAACAGTAATACTGCGCAGTATTACCGGTATTACAATTTAAAATAATGGTTTTCTGTTGTAATATACTTTAAAATATAATGTATTTCTGTAATGCAAAGCTGAATTTTGAACATCATTACTCCAGTCTTCAGTGTCACATGATTCTTCAGAAATTATTCTAATATACTAATTTATTATCAATTTTGGAAACCATTGTGCTGCTTAATATTTATTTATTACCTGTGGGGTTTTTTTCAGGATTCTTTGAATAAAGAGAAAAAAAAGAAAAGGAAAAAAAAAAAACTGCATTTATTTAAAATAAAAATCCTTTAAAGGGGTCCTATTATGCTCATTTACAAAGTAGGGTTGCACGATACACCGGTACTACGGTAGTATCGCGATACTAAAGCTTAAAAATACCCGCGGTGCCATTGCATTTTTTAAACGGTAGTATCGTCCATACGGTACCGTAAGATATGTTGTATGCACGGCAAGAACACTGTTTAAAACGTTCATTTGAACATTCATGCCAGCAGAAACATTACAAGTTGATTGCCAAATGTCTTTCTGCTGTGCTCTGTGTATACGCATTATATGGTATAGACCGTGGTGCTATAGTTCGTTTATAGCCTAAGTTTAGCTTTTAAGTTTTGGTTCTTGTATTTATGCTTCAAAATTCATAAGTTATATTATTTTGTGAAGATTTTCTAAGATAACAGATAAGACTTGAAACGGGAATCAGTTTAAATGTATGATAAAATCTATGGCTTGATTGTGGAATACGTTCTTAAAGTTTTCTTTAATCACAGGACTGGTTCTCTATCTCTCACAAACACACGCTGGTAGTATTGCTCATCCATTCATTATTGTGCAGTGCTGGGATTTGGCTTCATGTTTCAGTGCTGCAGAGCCTCTGGCAAGCTACTTTTCCTTACTTGAATTCGTGGGTCCCATAATGTCGGATTAAAACCTCGCGGCTCAGTGTGTGTGGTGACATGTTCGCTGATGTTATGCAGTCTGACTGTGTGTGTGTGTTTGTTAATAAGCAAGAATAGTTGAGTCATGTAGCATTACAGCGTATAGATTATTCATGAGACACATCCTCACAGTGACTTATCTGTGCAGACACACACAGGCTGTATTGAACAACAGTGCTGCAGAGCTCTGAGGTGTATCAGTAGCCCTGCAGTAACAGGAGGATGATCAAAGACTCCCACTAATGCACCTGTGCCAGTGAAGTCTGTCAGAGCTGAGGTCCATCTTAAGACTCCCTCTGTCTTTATACATACTGTCACGACTGCGACTATAAGAATGCAAAGTGAAGAGCGGAGAGAAACACTCCGTTTACACTCAGAGTAACACACGATTAGTGTGAATGTGACTTGTGACTTTGACTTTAGATTGTGTCAGTACTCTATGCAGCAGAAAGCTGTCAGAGATCACTTTTATTTCCATTTTTGTTCTTTCAAGTACAAATTCGTTTCCCTTCAAGAGTAGTTTTCAGTGTTCAAGAGTAATTTCAATGTTGGTATAATTATTGGCATAATTGTTTTACATTTAAGTAAAAAAAAAAAAAAAAAAATATTGTGCCAGTAATAAAAAAACTATACCAATAAACAATGCACAACAAATATAAATATAATTGCAAAATTAAAAATTAACAAAACGCAATATAAATAAGATAAATGGTGTTTATATAATACAATTAAATCATGTACAACCAATATACATCACATGTATAAAAAAAAAAGCATAAGTAAATATATATAAAAAAAATAATAATAATAGTTAAATACAATAAATTAAAGATAATACGAATAGTTATGTTCAATTGTTAAAAGTAATCTTACATTTTTGAGCTCTCATTGCTGCAGTCTATATCAGATGCAAGCACGTGTACAGAGAGCAGTGTATAGTACGTACAGATTGCATCTGTGTAGTGAGAAAACAAGAGCATCGGTTATCGCACTGGGAGTCTGTGGCTACTGTATTTAAATGGTGTGTTTATAAGGACCCCCCCATAAATGCTTATCTAGGAACCGTTTACCCCATCTACGCATGAGTCATATTCATCTGGATAGGAGGAAGGAAACTGATCCTAGATCAGCACTTTCTTTCTGAGTCTTTAAATAAATGGGCCTCTGCAGTTAATAATGACGGCATGTTTCTCCCCTGCGTCCTCCAAGCCATCAGCATATTACTGCAGTCTTCTTCATGCAGTTTCGCAGTGGACCGCGGCATCAGCCTCATGTGGTTAAAAAAAAAAAAATGAAAGTAAGTGCAGCGTTCCCTTGTGTAGTCATCCAAGCACCTTTTTTTCCGTAATTTGGCAGACATCCAGATCGCACTACTGTAACAATGAGCGTCAGCTACGGTGATGGATTTCTCACTCAGCTCTCCATTGACCCCTGTCAGGCCACTGCACTAGGTTCTGGAACTTTCCTGGCTCTTGGAAAGAGCACAGATTGTGTATCAGGTTATTTCATGTTTGAACATTGGAGTTTTTTCTAGGTTTAAATGAGAGTGAAAGTTCAAATAAGCCAGGATTGTTGTGAACAAGCTTGTTCAAACTTGTTCAGTCATTTCAGTTTAGAAATATTTAAACACTTTGGCCTGAAATTCGGCAGCTGAGCTTGGAAAATCCTCAAGTCTTTGCAGATGTTACAAGCTCCTAAAAAAACGTAGACGTAGGCCTATTATTTACACCATCTTGCATGCCTTCCTGCTGTAAATGCTGTTGAAATGTAATATTACCCTCCATCTTTCTCACATTCCAGTGGGCGACTGTGACCTTCCATCTCCCTCATCACGTGCTGAAGGTGGTAACGAGTGCCATCGTGAACGAGTTGAAAAAGTTGAATCAGAATGTCGCAGCCCTGTCGGTCGCCTCTTCGGTCATGGACAGACTCTCCTACCTCTTACCGAGCGGCAGGCCAGAGCTGGGTGTTGGACCCGGGCGCTCTGTAGACAGGTAACTGCACAGGATAGGGTCACTTCAGTGTTTGTCAAATTATTTGTGATTTAGCATAAAAGCATTCCGAATTGTAAATGTTACTGCAAATAGTGCAGCTTGAGAATTGACCCTTTGCGAAGACCCACCCCTCTTAGTAACTGTTGCTATGTCACTGTTTCACTGTTGCGCAGTGAAAAATTCATCACAGAGCAAAGAGGACACTGTAACGTGCCTTACTTTTGGTATGAAACAAAGTCTATGCTTTCAAATTTTGTCCTTTTTTTTTAAGAAATTCAAACAATAAATACCAAACGGCACTTGAACTGATCTCTTACTACTAGTTACAGCACAAAATAAACATGAATGAACATTAAGAAGTATGTTGTCTCAACCACAGAAAGATGTCAATGCACCATTTTCAAGTTCAACTCTACTACTCAATGCTAATCTACTAACTCTCCTGTCTGGTTTGTTTGTTGGACAAAAAGGGGCGAATTCGGCATTATGATTGGTCACACGCTGATTATGATTGGTTGGCATTATGATCGCCTGTCAATCAAACTCTTGGCGAAGGGTCATTCGCACTTTTACTTTTCCATTTTCCATTTGGGGGACAGTAGGTGAAAGAATTCAATTGACTTATCTATAAACCAGTACATCTTTGAAATTTGGAGGATAGGGTGTTTCGGCTTAGTCCAATAAGAAAAAAACTATTTTAAAAACATCCAGAACACCTTGAAGGTGCCATTAACTGCCTTTTTTATTATTATTATTTTTAACTGTTGCAGATTCGCTTCAATATAAGCTGTTTTTAGACTAATAAGAAAGTTTTGAGTTCTGAAACTTACAGGACATTTTTACAGTACAGTGACCTCTTATATGTCAAAATATCAAGGGAATTTTGATTTCTTAGTTCATGACCCCTTTAGGTAACCACACTATAACACACTGGAAACCACTCAGAACACCTTATATGGTGACAGCATGGGCAAGCACCGCTCAAATTTTTTACAGAAATAAGTGTATTTAATTATAGTGGATTTTAGGATGTGGAATGATTTGATTTATTTTTTGACTTATTTTTTTGATATTTACAGGTCTTTGATGTATAGTGAAGCTAACAGGAGAGAGACGTTCACATCCTGGCCTCATACTGGCTACAGGTGGGCTCAGCCTGATCCCATGGCCCAGGCGGGCTTTTATCACCAGGTTTGTGTCATTGCCATGGCAATTATTCTTTTCAAATTGACTGTCACCTTTAAATTTTGCCCTGCTCAGGTCCTCTTCAGTTTGCTTTTCGTGTGGTATGTGTTATTTTTGGTTTCTTTTTTTCACTGTTTGAATGATTCCTCTTGATGGCCACTGACTGATTGTCTGTTTCTATCACTATTAAAAGTGAAATCATTTTGAGCACAGACATAAAACTGGGTCAACAAGAATGAAAGAACTGAGTTTTCTAATTGTTCAGGCTATATAAACAGCAGAGATAAATCCAGGACTGTACCGGCAGTTAATGTTTGAGGTGTCTATTATGAGATCAAAGATCATTTTATGAATGTTTCGCTTTCGTTTTTATTGTAATATCAGGGAATTCCCGATGATGTGCTGGTACATGATGTATTGTCTCTACTCGAGTCACCATGCATGCCAAGGAGGGGAGGGTTGAGCTGCGCTGGTAACCAAAGAGACCACACTACTCCTCTCACTCATGTTCCCTGTTGTCATGGCAACTGAACGAAGTGAAGGGAGAACAGTGCCTCTGTGTTGTGGATGAAAGGGTGATGCCACAGCAAAGGGACATTCTGTTAGTTTAAGAAATAAAGAGCGAAATGGGAAAACGTGATTAATTATGAACTGAAGTTTCTTTAAGGGTTAGCCCTGACCGTCTAGGTGGACTTTCATCTTTTTAAACTGTTATACCAGATTTGTTGCTAAATGAGTCTTTGTCTTGTGCTAATGTAACATGCTTAGGGCCCTGTGAAATCAGTTATGTTTTCCCAAATTCTGTTTTAATTTTTCCAGATTCCGTTTTTAATTGTTTAATTAAATAAGTCTTACAATATTAAACAGCAATTTATTAAACATTAACCATTAAATATTAATAATCAAAAACATCTCTAATTAATAGATTATATTAAAAAAATATATTTTATTTACTCTCCAAACCAAACATCAAGTTTATTTACATTTGTCTGCTAAATAAATTCTGGTAAATAACTTTTCTGGTAAATATTCCTTTAAAAATAATGTTTTAATTACATGAAGTAATATTTCTGTCGTGCTCTCTTTAAGTTAAACCAAACTTTTATTTTGACAGGTTGCTGTGAAGACCATTAAATTTCTCTTTTTGTACGATATGACATTAGTTTTTCTCAAAAGAAATGGTAAAATGCTAACAACTGTCTTCTTCCTTCTAGCCTGCATCCACAGGTGATGACCGGGCCATGTGCTTCACCTGCAGTGTGTGTTTAGTGTGCTGGGAACCTACAGATGAGCCCTGGTGAGAAGCACCCCCACTAAAACACAACTGCAATGTCTCACTCACTCAAACATGAAACATAACAAAGACCAAGAGCTTAGGAAACTCCTCCCTTTGGCCATCCTAATAATGCCTTTTATACCTTTTTAGGTCCGAGCATGAGCGCCATTCGCCCAACTGTCCGTTTGTGAAAGGGGAGCACACCCAAAACGTTCCGCTATCCGTCACTTTGGCTACCAGCCCAGCTCAGTTTCCCAGTGCAGATGGCTCGGATAAAATCGTGTGCTATGGGTTCGGAAGCTGCCCTCATTTCCTTGCTACGGCAACCAAAAGGGGGAAGATTTGCATCTGGGATGTTTCAAAGCTTATGAAGGTTTGTTGTCCATCTCTGTTCATTTCTAAAGTGGATGAGAATGGCTCAGTACACCTAAACCTCCATGTTTTTCTCACCTCTGCAGGTGCATTTAAAGTTTGAGGTGAACCCATATGACCCAGCCATCCTGAGGCAGCTGATCCTGTCCGGCAGCGAGCAGCAGAGTCTCACGGGCACAGAATCACGAAGGCCCACGCTCTCCTGGCTAGAAGAGGCCACCTGCTGCTCTGACTTACCCAAACTAGAGGGAGACAGGTTGTAAACCCACATATACACATCTTTGGCAAGTTTTTTAAAGATGTTTTACTCTGTTGATGTGTTTATTGAACATGTCCTGTGTTTTTGTACCTAGTGATGACCAGATAGAGGACTCGGACAGCGAAGAGCATTCCAGATCAGAGTCGGTCACAGGTAAAAGCACTTGGACATTGGTTTTCATGTATTAACAATGTTTATTCAACATATCTGCATTCAGTGTTGTCACCAAACACCCTATAAATTGTTCTCCTGCTTTCTATTTGTGTAGGCCCACTGGGTCAGAAAGAGACAATGGAGGTGAGTTTGGGAGTCACAGCTCTCAGTGTCCTACAGCAGCCTGAGAAGTTGCAATGGGAGGTGGTGGCCAGTGTGCTGGAGGACACCGTTAAAGACCTGGAGGAGCTGGGGGCCAACCCTCCCCACTCACTGGGCCCCCCAAAAGCCGACAAGGCTAAGGAGAGGCCGGCCGAGCACCACAACATTCCCTTCCCCTGCCTGCTGGCCGGAGGACTGCTAAGCTACCGGTCAGCAGCTAGTTCTCCACTAGGTCCACCTCCATCTCGGCGCTCCATGGATAGTCCAGTAAGGACTGCTGCTCCTGAGGGGCTTGCACCGGACCAGGGTCCCATGGAGATCGAGTCCTGTAATCCCCCCACAGACCTGGGCTCCCCGAACCTACCACCAGCCGCCCCTGTGCATAGGACTATGCCTGTACTACTCCTCTACAGCATCAAGGAAGCAGATGAGAAGTCTTCAGGGAAGGTGTTCACCCAGATGAACAACCTGATGAGCAAAGGGCTTCACGAGGAGGGCTTCACTGTCCCGCAGATTATCGAGATGGAGTTTGACTCTCACGAGCAGCTGTTGCTGCAGGACCCTCCCATCACATACATCCAGCAGTTTGCGGATGCGGCGGCTGGGCTCGGACCTTTGGATGGGGAAAAATGGAGCTCTCTGGCTCCGCGGCCGGGTTCTCTGGTGCAGTGCTTGCGGTTGCCGAAATCATTGGAGGAAGAGAATCTGTATGTTGATTCTATCACGCCTTGCAGTGATGGATTACACTTGTTAGTCGGTCTTCAGCCGTGCTCCGTAGAGTCCCTTAGCGCTATCAATCAGGTGGAGGTGTTAAACACCCTCAACCGTCTGCACTCAGCTCTCTGTGGCCATCGCAAAGGACAGACACTGGCCAATGGCCATGATGCCCACTCGGGCACCTCTACTCCACAGACCCCACTCATCTTGCCCCCTCATGACCAGCAACAGCCCCATACTTCCAGACCTCTAGGGGGCAGTGGTGGCGGCGGATACCTTGCGCTCTACAAGTTGAATTACTCCACCCGAATCGTGACCCTGGAGGAGGAACCGGTGAAGGTCCAGCAGATTCGTGATCCACGGGATGCCGTCACATCTCTACTCCTCCTGCCGCCAGATGTGCTGGATGGCAGAGAGGATGATGGAGAGGAAACTTCAGAGGAGTCTACACCTTCAGGGCTCAAAAATGGCACAGGGACGGTTGCATCCGCAGTGACAGCGGGCCCAAGCATGGGAACTGCCATTGGGAAGGAAAAGAGAGGAGAGGTGGCTGGACTTGGACACCTGGTGGTGACTACACAGGCAGGTTACATCATGATTCTAGACTTGTCCACCCTTGAGGTGATGGCCAAGGTGGAGCCACCCAAGAAAGAGGGAACAGAAGAGGTGGACCCCTTCGTCTCTGTTACCTACTGCTCAGGCACCGACCGGCTATGTGCCTGCACAAAAGGTAAGCAAACCAGATGCTTTATAACGGGCTTCTTCATGTCTTGTTCACTAACAAGGGCATATGAGGTGTAGACTGTTTCTTTGAGTTTAGCTTGCTGCCCACACATACCTCGTTGCCATGGTAACCAATAAGGTTCTCATTAACCATAGTGAGATCAGCCGACTCTCAAACAGGGCTGAAACTCTCAAACCGTGTTGCTTACATTCATGAGCATTGACCTTGGTGAGTCAAGTGTTGAGTGAATTGTTTGTTCACTGTACTGGTTTTATAATATGTATTGCTCTTTTGTTTGGCTGAATGAAACGATTCAGTACAGTTTATGAATCTGTTTCTGTGGTCTGTTAATGCAAAAAGGTATGCTGATTTGCTGCTCAAGAAGAATTTCTCATCACATCTGTGCATGTATTAGAATAACGGAGAATAGGGACTTCCATCTTTGCCTTTCACTTTCGGTTTTCTTGCTGTCCGTCGCTGTATTAATGAGTAGTGTGATTTAAGACTTAAATTACTGTTACTATGAGACATACTTGCAGTTAGCCTCTAACCCTATGTATGATGTGCGTAGTACCTTCCTTAATATGCATATGAATAAATAAATTGTGTGGTTCGTTGAAGAGGTGTGCAAGTACTTTTTTTTTTTTTTAAAGGTATCTGACTATTTAGTGTTCACCTCATTGAAGGAGGTAACTAATTAATATCTAGAATATTTAGAATATCATAGATAATTAACTTGGATTGTGACCAAAATATCGTCTTAAGAATTTTTGCACAAGAAAACCCCATTTTCTCCAGAAAATATAGAAAGCATAATACTTTCTAGTTTAGATGGATATTTTTACTTGCAGGAAATGATACATGCAGTTATTTATGTTATTCATGGTATACCTCTAAAGCTTGAGCACTTGATCACATAATAAGGTTTTTTTTTCCGTATATGAAGGTGGAGAGCTTCATTTCCTTCAAATTGGAGGTGTGTGTGATGATATCGATGACAGCGACATTTTTGTCGACGGCCCCCTGTCTAATAGGGCAGAGCAACTTCTGGACGGAGCAAAACCCACATCAAATCCTTCAAGCCCAGGTATCACAGGTGAGTGACACATGGAAGCATATTAAACTTGTGTGTTTGTGTCTGTCCAACATTCAGATGAGTCAAAGTCAAAATGCATTTCTGTAGCACATTTAAAAGCAACAGAGTTAACGCCAAAGTGCTGTACAACAAAACGCAGTATATAAAACAAAAGCATAAAAAGAAACATGCATCATATGAAATATAAACCCATTTAAATTGACATTAATCAAAAGCCAGAGAAAACAAATAAGATTTGAGAACAGACTTAAAACTGGCTAGTGAAGGAGCAAGTCACACATTTACAGAGAGTTTATTTAAAGGGGTCATATGATGCTTTTTTAAAGATCATTATTTTGTGTATTTGGTCTAACAGAATATGTTGACATGCTTTAATGTTCAAAAAACACATCATTTTTCAAATACTGTACATTATTGTAGGTCCTCTATGCCCCACCTCTCTCAAACGCGACATTTTCTACAAAGT
Source organism: Onychostoma macrolepis (assembly GCF_012432095.1). Lineage (NCBI taxonomy): Eukaryota > Metazoa > Chordata > Actinopteri > Cypriniformes > Cyprinidae > Onychostoma > Onychostoma macrolepis. Next base: position 12,308,168 of record NC_081171.1, read on the forward strand.
CCCTCCTTCCGACAAGCGCAGTCTGCTCTGATTGGCCAACTGGCACAGTGCATTGTGATTGGCTGAACACCGCAAGCACTTGTCGGAAATGTAACGCCCTTTCCTTAATCGCGAGCTTTATCTTTCAAAATAAATGTAAAGACAGTTAATAATGTCCTTAGTTTTACTATCAGTTCAAGCCTGAAAGGGGAACAGAGTTGCGTAACAGACACAGTGATGATGCTCGTATGTATTTGCACACAAGCTGCGGTTAAGACTCCACTGTGATGTGACCCTCTCTCTCTCTCTCACACACACACACGCGCACGCACACACACACGATGTGCAAAACTCCGCATTTGAACAGTCAATGGCAAATACTTAAAGGGGTCCTATTATGCTTTTTCACTTTTTGAATTTTAGTCAGTGTGTATGTTTGGGCATAAAAAGATCTACAAAGTTACAAATCTCAAAGTCCACTCCAAAGGGTCCTTTTTCAAGAACTACAACGAACGGCTCGTTTGGACTACAAAGTTGTTTTCCTGTATTTGTGATGTCACAAAGCGGTCCATTTAGAATATCATTAAAATAAATCCCACCTACGGAAATTCGAATGGTTGGCGGGTGGGGAGAACGCTTGGTGTTTCAAAATCGAAACCCGGTGTGGGTGTTTTTATATCACTGTATTTATGAAGGAAACCGACTGTCTTCAGAAAATTTTGGATGTCATTTTCATTTTATCTTGCATGTAGAGCTGGGAATCGATTCCAAAAAGAATCGATTCCGAGGCATTGGGACTCCTCATTCAGAGCTTTTTTCAGTTCAACAAAGCTTATCTATGGGTGCCTCTCAAACGGAAGGCTGCATCCTACGAAGGCTGCACATATTTAAATTCACGAAAATAAACTGAAAGAAAACGAGTCGGCACTGAGATCATCAGAATTTGAGGATGCAGCCTTCCGTTTGAGAAGCGCCATTCGCCTCCCTCATGCTCGATAAAACCCGTAATTACGAGAGTTGTGAGATAAAAGATGTTTTTTTATATATGTAAAAGATCTATTTCATTTTTATATTTACCCTTCGCCTCATGCTCGCTAAAAGTGATTAGAAGTCTGATTCGTTTCCACGAAAAGGTTCTTTCGGATAGTTTTAATGAAACGGTTAAAAAAAAAAATTATCTATCAGTGTTATTGTTAATGTTCTGGTTATTTTGTTTCAATGTACAGTTTGTTAATTTTGTCCAAAGCATACAGTCCAAGTAAACTTCATCATTCAGCTGAACTGTGCACATTTATTTTAGACACGTCTTGTTCAGTTCATGCAATAAATGCATGTCCCTGCTGAGCAGTGAGCTATGACTAATTTCACAGGCAAAGCAGACAAAATTACAATTTAAAAATCAATCATAGCTATAGAAATTTATCGTCATTTACAAATAAAGCTTCATATTATGAGAAGGATACTTTCTATGACCTTTATATCCTGCAGTCATGGTGAGATTAGGTTCCTTCGATCTAAAAAAAATAAATAACAAGAATCTAAAATAAATCGAAAACAACAGAGGAATCGATTCTTGGAATCGAATCCCATCGATTCCAGAACCAGGAATCGGACTCGAGTGCTGCTTTGTGTACAGCATTACCGGGGAAACCTCGCTCTGTACCACTCCAACAGCGCCTCCCGCTGGCAGAGAATTAATTTGTATATATATGCCGCCACACATAGTGTAAGTCTGTGGGACTACAGGGACTATAACAGTTTCATTGCAATTCATGTTATAATGTTAGAATTAAAGAACAATAAACATAATACATATTACCGTTGCACTTATTTGTACATAGTAAATGCAGTTATTTTTAAGCTGTTGTTGACATCCTATCTAAAATGTGATTTAGCCAAAAAAAAAACAACAATAACGTTACCACTTTAATATGTCTTGCAATATCCGTGCGTGCAAAGGTTCTGCACGATCCTCTTGTTCAATATTCTCGGGGTCTGAATCCAGCTCAAATTGATATGGGAATATTGACGAACTTGCTGCTTTGGCAAGGGGGCTGTGGCAGTACCGAAGCGCCGTCTAAGCTGTTCGCCAATCACAACGCACTGGGACAGCTACTTTTTTGGAAGGCGGGCCTTCATCAAACCCGGAACTAATCGAGCCGTTTGTGCCAGGCTGGGGAGAAAGGTATTGTAATAATGTAAATTATATGAAAAATTATGCGATTTTTCGAACCACCAAGCATAAGAGCATGATCTAGTACACCCCCAAAACAAAATCAAGACTTCGTAAAAGAGCATAATTGGACCCCTTTAAACTAATAACAAAACAGTCGCTGATTCAGAAGCGCCAGATTGTCATAGCAAAGTCAGAATTACCTCCTCTCCTAGGTTCACGAAACGGTCGCCCATAAAATGCATTGCTGTTCTGTTGTAAGTAATCTTAATGATTCCTAATTGCATCTACTTTCGGAAGGCCAAAAAAAAGTGCTTTTGCATAGAAACACACAGCATCTTCCTGACACGGCTGCATCAACACTATCGTGGTTACTGAAACCACGCCTTCTTTCTTTGCATGAACATTTGGGCGGCATTACGCAAATATTTCCACATCATTACATAGACGTAGGGGCGTGTTTGAATGAGCCATTTTAGGAGGGTGTGGCAGAGTCTTAACTTTGATAAAGAATATCTCTGGTTTTGAGACTTTAGTCTTTGCAACTTCAGGGATCTTATCTATGCACAATCAGCTTGTAACACTCCAAAGAGAAAGGAAAACTTGAAATCACATCATATGACCCCTTTAATTTGCACCTTCAGCTACCTCACATCAGAAATCAGTCTTAAGAAATTAATTTGTCCTGTTGAATTGAAACTTGTCTGTTTAAAACAGCTGATGCACAGTGTGCTTTCAGGAAAAATTTTCTCTGTGTTGTTCTTTGTTCATTGAGTCATCTGATGTTGTATTTCTCTCTCTGTGTAAATGACACTAGCAGTAAAATGTTTTGCCTCATACCCGTGGAAATGATCAGTATAGTAAACTGTGTGTCTTTTGGCAGGAGTTGACCTCCTGGTGGACCAGCCATTGACCGTAGAGGCACTTTCTTCTCTGGTGGAACTAACACGTTTTGAAACGCTGACGCCACGCTTCTCCGCAACAGTGCCCCCTTGCTGGGTGGAAGTGCAGCAGGAACAGCAACAAAGGCGGCATCCGCAACACCTTCACCAGCAGCACCACGGCGATGCAGCTCAACACACACGCACCTGGAAGCTACAGAGCGACAGGTGTGCATTCACAAACAACCTACACTCTCCCTCATGCAACATACACCTGCCCTCAAAGTACTTTTATGACCTTAAAACACATGATCATGTATGTATGAAAGCATTTGTAGTTAATAGGGCTACTAGTAGTCGTTCATTTTGAGCATCACGCGACAAATCGCATTTTTATTGATAAACCATTTAAATCATTATAAAGAGCCTTTAATTGCCTACAAAGCCTAATAAGCGCTCAAGCGCACGCATAAAGCTTGCCACAGCGCACCACAGAAGCTATGATTATGAATGTGTCAGGGAAAAACAGTAAGGAGGCTGCATTAACATTTTAATAATTCACTTTTAAACAAGTGCTTTCTTTGTTTTGGTTTAAGAGATGAACTCTGCGACACTGACTCATCATCTCCACAGTAGTGGATGCGCCTGTATGCATGTTTCATATGGATTACATAATCTGAGAATATTTGTGTTCCATTTGAATTGGTTCATTTGAAACTAGACATTTCACTCTCTATAGATATATTTTTAATGTCTGTAAGGCAAATATAAAGGCTACACAGAGTTTCACGCTCAAGTTCACAGACCGAGACAGCAGAAAGTGCATCCTGATAGCTTTCATTTTTCTTTACATAAATTAGTTTTTGCAGATTTGAAAGATGTATTACTCTTATCTGTGTGACCAAAAATTACGGAGTATTTAAAGAGCAAGTGAGCGCACCGGCACCTCCGTCTGTCCTGCAGTGATCACTACTGTTGAGCTTCACTCTGCACAAACACTTAAATAGCGGACATTTCTCTAGGTTAACATTAGATTGAGCGGCCATGTAAAGTTGCTAATACTTACATATTTCAGATGATAAGCCATATTTGTGGTGGATGAATGATAGGTGAGCGTTTGGATGTCCTGCTGGATATACTGTATTACCATAGACTAGCCGTTGACGATCTGTGTGACATTGCCAATGTGTTTTTTTTTTTCGTTTTTTTTCCTGCTAACGATTAGCCGACTATTAGGGGGCAGCCCTAGTAGTTAAAATCAGGCACACACATATATTTATACAACAGTTCTTTATACAAGACGTCTTTGCAGCCATGTGTTATTCTACCAATATCACACACACACATACATAAAATACAAATTTTCAAATAAAATTTTTATAATGTTTCCCTACACATTTCCCCCCTTTTTTGCATGTAATGTATCTCTCTCTTAGCTCCAGCTGGGACGAGCACGTGTTCGAGCTGGTCTTACCCAAAGCCTGCATGGTTGGACATGTGGACTTCAAGTTTGTGCTAAACAGCAGTATTACTAACATCCCACAAATCCAGGTCACACTGCTGAAGAACAAAGCACCAGGCCTGGGCAAAGTGAATGGTGAGTCACTCGGGACCAGAAAAAGATACCGTAGATTCTGGGGGCTAGTTTGTTTTTTTTTATTTCCTAAATTAATCTTTTTTTTTTTCTTTCTTTTTTTTTTTGTAAAACTTCGTGCTGCAGAGACGGCAGTGGACAGGCAGATTGTTTTTCCATTGTCTCATGTCTTGCACTCAAATGGAGAGAAGAACGGACAACCACATCTGCATGATTTCTCAGAGGACATCCAGTTCATGGACATCGAAGAGTCACCAGGTAAAGAGTCCAGATGATTAAGCCATCTTGACCACCTAAAAACGTTCACCTGTTATGATAACGTCTGTCAGCATTCTTTAATAATACATCTCTGTCTGTCTCAGGCTCTAGGCTGTGTCCGTTCCTGCAGGAGCACAAAGATGATATCTTGTGTGGGCCAGTGTGGTTGTCCAGTGGACTGGATCTGTCTGGACACGCAGGGATGCTGAGCCTTACAAGTCCCAAACTCCTCAAAGGTTCGCCCGAACAGTCATCACAAGCCATTTATAGCAACCACTTCCACCCATCCGGCAGTGTCAGAAAACTAACAGAAAAATAACAGTACAGAGCTGTGTGCAGCATTTAACTGGCGTGATTATGCAACACAAATTTTCCTTTCGTTCCCCTTTCTAGGCATGGCAGGGGGAAAGTATCGTTCGTTCTTGGTGCACATTAAGGCAGTGAATGATAAGGGTCTGGATGAGAGCTTGAGGCCGGTGGTGCGGATGCCCTCAGCTAAACCTCACAGTAGTAAATCTCACTCGCTCTCATCCCTGCTGCAGAGGGCTCAGGCCACCAAGGTACAGTACGAACACTGACTTGAACGGTAATTGACTTTTGTGCAATTTTAAACTGAAGTGTGTAATCCTTTGTGTTCATTCAAGCCATTTCAAAACTGACGTCATAGCTTTCAATGCTGGTTTGGGGGTGAGATTCAGTTGTCTAACTGCTATACAGACCCCCCTAGTGGCTGTATAGCTGCATTGCTTCATGAAAGAAAAAAACTCTTTGCACGGAGGTAAAGGCCAAATGATGACCAACACGGCATCTCTAATTTTCATAAAATCTCTCTTCTTTTCAGGAAAAGGCCTCCACGTCTAAAGCAGATCCTCAGTCAACCCCTAAAAAGCCTGATAACCTGCGGGGCTGTGACTTGCTCCAGGAAGTGTCTGTCACAATTAGGAGATTTAAGAAAACATCTGTACCCAAAGAACGGTAAGAGATGCAAGTATTTACTATACAGTTTGGAGTTGTTAAGATTTTTAATGTTCTGGCTCCCATGCTCCCCAAAGCTGCATTTGTTTAATCAAAAAAAAAGTAAAACTAATATTCTTATATATTAAAAATAACAGTTTTCTAATTTAAAATAATTCAATATATAATTAATTATTATGAAGGCTAAGCAAAATTCTCAGCAGTCATTACTCCAGTCTTCAATGTCACATGATTCTTCAGAAGTCATTCTAATATGCTGATTTGATGCTCATTTTTCTTATTATCAATGTTGAAAACCGTTAATATTTCTGTGGTGACTTTGATAAATTTTTTCAGAATTCTTTGAATAGAAAGTTCAAAAGAACAGAATTCATTTGAAATATAAATTTTTTGTAACAAATATCTCTGTTGTCAGATTTGATCAATTTGAGACATCATAGCTGAATAAAAAAAAAAAAATTATTTAAATTATACACTCAAATATTTGAATGGTAGTGTAAGCATGTATTAGTTAGCACATTAAGAAAGGAATTACCCTGTTTCACATTTTAAAGAACACAGTATCCAGTCCATTGTCTAAATGTGCTGTCTGTCTGCTTTTATTTTCCAGAGTGCAACGCTGTGCAATGCTTCAGTTTCCTGAGCTCCATGAAAAGCTGCTAAGAGGTTTGTGTAAGCGTGGAGATGACAGGCAGAGCTCAGAACACTGTCAGAGTCTCATTTTGGACATTCTCTGCTGGCTGGCAGGGGTTTACTCCAATGGACCCTGCAGGTGAGGTGTCACAGTGAGCTAGTATTTTTAGTCTCTCGGTTTTATTTTTTGCCTCTTTTAATGAATTTTATAATCCCTCGTCCTTTAGTTTGAGAGAAGGGAAGGAGGGGCTTTTGACTAAAACTAGGAGACGGCTGACGGAAATCATCAGGGCGTGTTTCTTCGAGGCTGGACGTAGTATAGCTCATAAATGCTCTCGCTTTCTTGCACTTTGTATTAGGTGAGTTTGCCACCGCACTATATTTTTCTGATCATCAGTCTTATTGTTGAATTGCAGAACTAATGAACTAGACTGTCCAGTTAACATAAGCAGATACAGTGATGTCTTGTTCATTAAGCTTAATGGATAAATGTCTCTGACATTTCAGTACCGGTAAAGGAGACCCTGGTCAGCAGGGTTTTGGCCAGGCTCTGTTTAAAGCTCTTCTGGATAATATGCCTTATTTGCCTGCTGCTGCCACAGGAGGTAACTTTTTAATTGTAAAAGTTGCAAATGTATAGTGCCTTTTAATTTTGTTATAGTGATAAGACTGTTTCATTCCAAAAATGTGATCTATTTATTAAATTATGCTGATGTTCAAAGGTTTTTTTAATTTTGCAGAAATAAATATGCAGTTATTTAAAGTGCCCCTATTATGGGTTATGAAAGGTTCTTTTTTTGGTTTTGGGAGTCCCCAACAACAGGTTGACATGCATGCAAGGTCAAAAAACACTTTAATTTTCTTATAATATGCATTTATTTTTACCTTATTTGCTCAACGACTCCCAAACGATTCGTTCAGCGATTCATTTTTCCAAACCCCTCCTTTGTGACGCTAATCTGCCGTGATTTTTCTGATTGGTCGATTTCATTTAAAGCAGTGTTAGTGATTGTGAGCAGTGCTGCTTTGTGTACAGCCGTTACCGGGGAAACGGCTATTTTTAACGCCCCAAAAGCTGCACCTAGTGGCAACAAGTGGGCGGGCAATATGCTAATGTTTCATTTTGACCTCAACATGAAACAGCTTAAGATTCGTTTTAAAAACGACTCGTTTCAATGATTCAGAGTCGACTCTTTCTTTTGAGGGACAATAACTTCATACACGGTGCACTTTCAGATTTTTTTCATTCACTTAGAGCTGTGTTACACACTTTATGAAAGGTCATTTTCAAAAATCCATAATAGGGGCACTTTAATTTAAAATGTTAAAATACTTATGTTACTGCCTTTCAGGATCTGTCTTCTGGTACTTTGTCCTGTTAAATTATGTGAAAGATGAGGACCTGGCCGGCTGTAGTACCGCTTGCGCCTCTCTGCTCACTGCTGTCTCTCGGCAGCTGCAGGACCGCCTGACTCCACTTGAGGCGCTATTGCAGACCAGGTCAGCTTTATAGACTTGAATAAAGCGTTTTTCCTGAGCATGTAAAAGTGATCGTTTTAAAGAAATAAAATGGTTTTGTCATGGTCCTCTCTATTCAGATATGGTCTGTATGGGTCTCCATTTGACCCAGTTCTGTTTGACCTGGAGGTGAGCGGGTCTTCCTGTAAGAATGCCTTCAGCAGCAGCATTGGGGTCCAGTCGGATGAGATCGACTTGTCCGATATTCTCTCAGGTGTGTCAATGCATTCTTCCCTTATGCACTTACATTCATCAATAAATATCAAAATGGGACAGATAAACATGCAATGGTTGTTGTGTCTAATGTCAGGTAATGGAAAGGTGAACAGCAGTGGGGCGGCAGAGGGCAGTTTTACTGCTCTAACCGGCCTGCTGGAGGTCGAACCCCTGCACTTTACTTGCGTCTCCACCAGTGATGGCACCAGGGTGGAGAGGGATGATGCAAGTATGTTCACCGGTACATATCCTACTTTCCTTTTCTTCTCTTTCGCATCTTGTTTCTTTTACCACCAACTGTGTCATCGTGGACCTCATATTGAAGGTGTGGTCACACTACATGAAGTTTTGTAAAAGTGTAGCATGAGGCACAGCTCACATCGATGTCACTTTCAGACCAAGCAGCCAAGCAAGTAACTTTTGACCTTTTGCAAAATCTGCAAAAACCCAATCTGATTTCTAATTAAATTACTGGATTTTGCACGCAGAATTTCGCCGAGCACCAGTAAAGGTGGCCGCACCTTTAGTGCTAAAATCTGTGCCGGTTTCCCTTTACGTTCCTCTACAGTGAGCACCTTTGGTGTGACGCCCACAGTGACAGGGCTGTCTGCTGGGACCGTCGGCGAGGCGTCCACGGCTCTTAGCTCAGCTGCACAGGTGGCCCTGCAGTCCCTGTCTCATGCAATGGTGTCGGCCGAACAGCAGCTCCAAGTTCTTCAGGAGAAGCAGCAACAGCTTCTAAAACTCCAGCAGCAGGTCAGACATGATTACATTCTTCATTCTCAATGTCTTAATTCAGTACTTTGACTTTATGTAATTGGTTATCTTATGAAACAGAAGGCCAAACTGGAGGCCAAACTTCACCAAACCACCTCAGCAGCCACTGCAGGATCAGGCGTTGTCAACTCAGTGCCATCCAATGCGTCCTCCGCCCCAGGCTTCTTCATTCACCCCTCTGACGTCATCCCGCCCACTCCTAAAACTACACCGCTGTTCATGACGCCTCCTCTCACCCCACCGAATGAGGCAGTGTCCGCAGCTATTAGTGTGGAACTGGCTCAGCTCTTCCCGGGATCCGTCATTGATCCTCCACCTGTGAACCTTTCAGCACAGAATAAAAACACACAGAAAACCAAACCAGTAAGTTCTGAAAACCTAACCTCCTTATGCTTATATATTCATACTGTTATATATTACATAAATGATTATTATTTAGCAGTGTTTAATTTTCTGTCATCAAATATACTCCAAAATAGATTTTGTGGCAAATTTGTGCATAATAGCTGAGGCTAATAGGTAAGGTAGCATAAGATATGTTATTTTCCTGTAAAGGGCCTTGCATTGTTTATTTGCCTTCTCTAGTTGTACTTGTGGGTTGCATTCAGCTAATATATGTGTGTGTTGTCATTGCAGAACCCCATAGGAAGTGGCCTGGCATTGGCAATCTCACAAGCCTCTCACTTTCTACAGCCTCCACCACATCAGTCCATAATAATTGAACGAATGCATTCAGGTATTTCACATTAGCCCTCACACTAGAGCAGTGGTTCTCCAGCAAGAGCCCCAGCAAACTTCCAAGGGGGTTGGAGGAATGACTTTAAAATCATTTTGTTATACTATAAAAACCTAGTTTAATTAAAATTCTAAAAACATAAAAAATCTAAATATGAACTGAAATCACTATTGGTTCTCAACCAAATTGACTCTAAGGACCTCAATTGTCTTCAGCAGTATTTAGAAGCCTGACGATTTGTTCAGTTTTTTTTTTTTTTTAAGGGTTTACAATTTCTATCCCATAAAATATTTTAGAGCATGACTGGAAAAATGTATATTTATTGTAGGAATACCCAAGAAGTGGCACAAATAGCCTTGTGGGCAACATGCCAACATATCTCCATTGCGCTTCAGGCGTCCCAACTCGCAGACCTTTCCTGATTCCACACCCTTTTTCTGTCCCACTTCACTTCCTGTCTACGTACTGTCCTATCGTAATAAAGGCAAAATAATGATGATTTACAGTTGAATAATTAATAATGATGATTTACAGTTTTGTTTATTCACACAACTTTTCCAAGTTTAGAAATCACATTTCTAAAAATCACACTTGGCTTTCTCATATATCCAGGATATTCAAGAAAGTAAATTATAAATACCTTGGTTAGGGCTTGGCGATATGGCCTAAAAAAAAGAATTTTTCACAAAAAATCCGATTTACGATTTAAATCAACCTGCAGATGACAAAGTTTAACTTTTATTTTGTTTTGATTTTCCCTTCTGGGATTTGATATGGATTTCCCTCTTGGGGTTAAAGTGCAATCAGAAACAACAAGATTTGCAGATCATGAGCAAAACTGACAAACATCTAATCTTGTAAAATGTGTGGTAAATACTGCCGCTCCATAGTATAAACACGGATGTGCAATCTCGAAAGTGAAACTAAAAAGCGATCGTGCATTCAAAAGCAGTTGCAATGCATAATAGAGGCTCCCTGAATCCCGCAATTTTATATACAGTATGATGATCACCCAATGATAAAACTGCGAGGGAAAGAAATATACATTTTCCTCCCATCTTGTATTTATTCTCCGCAGTGAGTCAATGTCATGGACGTAAGGGCAGAGCAAGTTTAAATATCTTTCTAGTCTATATTTCCATTTTGTAATCCTGCTGTTTTGGGTATTTAAAAAAATAAAAAATATTTGTAATAGAGCAGACACTGACTGTTGTTCATGTATTTATAACCTCATTTGGCATGACGGCAGATGCTGAAAACACTGCGCGCTTCAGTATGTGAGTAGTAAACGAAACTACGCGTCTGTGCATTCATTCATAACGAGACACGCAGGATTAATATTTAAATGGTATTTTTGCAGCTTATTTGTGTAATGACCTACTTTTGATTTATTCATCAAAACTTTGACAAATTCAATGACATTCCGCGTTATACAGTAAATTCAGTTTTTATAACTAGATTCCGCGAATCCGTCCACGTTTTCCGCATCGCGGAAATCATAAAGCCCTGATCGCACCGTGACGCTCACGTCCGGTGTAGACACGGTGAGAGTTTTTTATGTGTTATTGCCCTGCTTGTTTTTTTAATGTTTTTATGAAATCTCTGTATTGCTCATATCATCGTATTATTTACTGCCATGCGAGCCACAAATTAAAGCTTGGCGAGCCACATGAGTCTCGTGAGCCGCGCAATGAGTAACACTGCTTTAAGGGATCCGCATTCCGCAGTACAAGTCATTTTCTTTCCGAACACGTTGGGATGCGGCGGATTGCGGGGGGATCACGAAACCCTACCTAAACTCTAATATGGCAAACGCGCGGGGGGAGGGCTGAGCCCATTCGGGACTACGGGAGCCCAGAGGGGATCGTCGGCGGATGTTAAAGAGAAAACCGATTTTCATTCAAACAAATCGACGTAAACTACACATTCGAGTTAATCGATAAAATCGATTTATCGCCCAGCCCTAACCTTGGTTTTGTGTTGTTTTTAGTGGTGCAACGGATCACAAAACTCACGGTTCAGATCATACTACGGATTTTGAGTCACAGATTGGATCATTTTTCAGATCAGCAAAAAAAGTTTGCTTTTCATTAATAAAAGCTTACTTTAAATATCCCAGCAGAAACTACTAGCTTAACTACTGAAGTCAGTAATAAAACAAGAACAATTACACAAATTACAAGCATAGATGAACAGCCTACAACATAAAATTATAAATAAAGACAGTAACAGTAGTATTCAGGTGCAGAAATGTAAAAATTAAGTGTAAAACACAATAATGCTTACTGCATAAGGTAAATGCAGATTAATCTTTGTTAAAGCTGTGGTGTTGTTTAATTAGCAGACAGAAGCAGTTATTATAGGCTGCTGTTTGTTTAAGACTAAATGCACGGACCTAATATTGACACACATCTGGTTTCTTTCTCAGCTGTATACGTTAACTTTAGACATAACCGACTGTGTTTATCAGAATACTTGCCAAAACGGGTATTTTAACAACTTTGTTTGTGTGTATGTATCCATCCGTTGAGGCGTTGTCTGAAAAGTGGTATCTGAATCGCGCCTCTCTCTCTCTCTCTGCATGTGCGCACTGCAGTGTGTTCAATGGCTGAGTGCAGAAAACGGTGTGCGAGTCCCGATTCGACTTTAGCAAGACAAAACGGAACATCTGCGATCCGTTGCACCCCTAGTTGTTTTAGCGCAAGTTTTGTCTTATGTTAAAATTTGCTAAGGCCCGCTAATGAAACCTGGCTTTCTGGTTGATAATCTGTTTATTCATCATTCTTAATCCTCACTCTGTGAGGTGCATTTGCTAGATGTTTTGGTTTGCCGACATCTTTTGATTGTGCATCTTTGACGTAAAGACTGAATTTCTCTTTGTAGGTGCAAGGCGGTTTGTAACTCTAGATTTCGGCCGGCCGGTGTTGCTGACAGATGCACTGATTCCCACATGCGCTGACTTGGCCTCCCTTTCCATCGACATTTGGACTCTCGGAGAAGAGGTGGATGGAAGGCGACTTGTGGTCGCCACAGATATCAGCACACACTCGCTGATTCTACATGACTTGCTGCCGCCTCCTGTCTGCAGATTCATGAAGGTTTATATACGTTTAGCATAATCAAATGTTCACAGGGCTCATAGCAGTCTGCTTTCTTTTAGCTTTAGGGCAGGGAATATCATTTTTATATAGAGACATCACTGTCACTCACTCTGTGCCCCTCCCCCAGATCACTGTGATTGGTCGATACGGCAGCACTAATGCCCGGGCTAAAATCCCATTGGGTTTCTATTATGGCCACACCTACATCCTGCCATGGGAAAGTGAACTGAAGCTGATGCATGACCCTCTGAGGGGAGAGAGCGAAGCTGCCAGTCAGCCAGATCTGGATCAACATTTGTCAATGATGGTGGCCCTGCAGGAAGACATTCAGTGCAGGTCAGTGAGGCTGAAAAGCTGCTATTGGCGTTCAATATTTTAAACGAGCTGCCACTAGCATTTACTACCATTCAAAATTTTGAGGTCAGCAAGATTTTTTTTTTTGAAACATTAATTAAATATGCTAATCTCTTATAGGTATAATCTGGCCTGTCATCGACTTGAGACGCTACTTCAGAACATCGACCTGCCACCACTTAACAGCGCTAATAACGCACAGTACTTCCTGCGTAAGCCCGATAAAGCAGTTGAAGAGGATTCCCGTGTTTTCTCTGCCTACCAAGACTGCATTCAGCTCCAGCTGCAGCTCAACCTGGCTCACCACGCTGTCCAGAGGTTGCGCGTGTCTCTGGGAGCCACCCGGAAACACCTGCCCGAGAGCTATGACCCCAGAGAGCTGGTCCAGAACTCTTCTACAGAGCAGCTCCGAACTATCATCAGATACCTACTGGACACACTGCTCAGCCTGCTCCACTGCTGTAATGGTGAGGGAGGTAGCTGTTCCAACACCACCTCACTTTAAAAAAAAAAAATGACATTACATTTGAATTAAGTTTAAATGACAGAATGAATGTTTCCCCCTCTCTCTCTCTCTCTCGCTCAGGTCACTCTGTGCCCTCAGTGTTGCAGAACACGTTTCACGCCCAGGCGTGTGAGGAGCTCTTTAAGCAGCTGTGCATCAGCGGAACTCCTAAGATCCGTCTGCATGCTGGTCTGCTGCTGGTGCAGCTGTGTGGAGGCGAGAGGTGGTGGGGCCAGTTTCTGTCCAACGTCCTGCAGGAGCTCTACAACTCCGAGCAGCTTCTCATCTTCCCTCAGGACAGGTAACACAAACAACACACTCTTGCAGAAGTTGTAAAACATTATCAGAACTATTCCTAAGGATACTCAGACCTCCTTATGTCTGTCTTTTCATTTCCTCAGGGTGTTTATGTTGCTGTCCTGTATTGGCCAAAGATCTTTGAGTAACAGTGGGGTTCTGGAGGGTTTGTTGAACCTTCTGGACACACTGTTATCTCCTCTGCAACAGACTAGTGCAGCACAGCACCGCAGGACAGAAGGTGCGTGTTTGAGAATGAGATTTTTATGTAATACACGTTAATATGTGTTTATGGTTATGTTACAGTTTTGTGTGTGTTTACAGGTGTGTTGGATATCCCCATGATCAGCTGGGTGGTCATGCTGGTCTCTCGACTGCTCGACTATGTGGCCAGTGTGGAAGATGAAGCCACTGCAGCTAAGAAACCTCTAGGGGCTAAAGACAGAGAAAGATCCTTTACAGGTGAAATTCTTAAGCTTCGTCATGTATAATCCACTGTTTTTGTAGTTGGTAATATTTTCAAAATGTTTCTTATGATCTAATGTTTCTTCAGTGTTTCTAAAGTCTGTTATGCTCACCAAGACTATTTTAGCTGAATAAAAATATTAAGTTCTTTCAAAAAAAGAAAAAAAAACTGACCCCAAATTTTTTAACTGTAATGTGCATCCTCTTTTCAATCATACCAGGGAACCAGTGGAGTTTCATAAACAACAGCCTGCAGTCTCAGAACTCAAGCAGGTCCGCCAAAGGCAACAACAGCAGTTTAGATCGTCTATATTCACGCAAGATCCGCAAACAGCTAGTCCATCATAAACAGGTACATGTGTCTCGCACAAACATCCTGTGCTTATATATCTGCACTTGAAATCTTTTCCTTATTACTTATAGTGTGTATTTTGATCAATTCTCCTTTCACTGCAGCAGTTGAATTTATTGAAAGCCAAACAGAAGGCTTTAGTAGAGCAAATCGAGAAAGAGAAAATTCAGAGCAACAAAGGCTCCTCCTACAAGCTGCTGGTGGAACAGGCCAAACTCAAACAAGCCACGTCCAAGGTGAGAATCTAAACTTTTGTTAACTCCTTGTCCCTTAGGGTTGAGTGTTGAACAACATTCGGTGAAAGTAGCTTTTGAACAGATTGTAATATTTACACTGTTTTTTTTTTCTTTCCCCAGCACTTTAAAGATCTGATCCGTTTGAGGCGGACAGCCGAATGGCCACGCTCCACCTTGGACTCGGAGGCATCTGTGGCAAAAGAGACCCCTGAGGTGGAGCTCCTGCCCTTCACGCTGTCTCACGAGCGCTGCATCTGCGTCGTCCAGAAGCTCGCTCTCTTCCTGCTCTCCATGGACTTTACCTGTCACGCAGACCTGCTGCTGTTCGTCTGCAAGGTGCAACATACTTTTTCACATACAGAAAGAAAAAAAAAAGTGCTTGTTTTGAAAGCTATTGAATTTTGATACAGTACCATTCAGAAGTTTTGGGGTCTAATACGCTTTTAAATTATTTTTTCAAAGTTGTCTCCTGTGCTTACCCATGAATGCATTTATTTGATCAAAAATACAGTAAAAGAGCAATATTGTGAAATATTACAATTTAAATGAGCTGTTTTCTTTTTAATGTGTTAATGTGTTAAAATTAATTTATTTCTGTGATGGCAACAGCCATTACTCCAGTCTTCATTGTTACATGGTACTTTAGAAATCATTCTAATATGCTGATTTTGTGCTCAAGATACATTTCTTATTATTATCAATGTTAAAAACTGTTGTGCTGCTTGATATGCTCGTGGAAATATAAAATAGAAACATGATGATGATAATTTTTTTTTTTAAATCTTCCTGATTTCAAACTTTTGGATGATAATGTTTGTTATAGACCATTTCTATCTTAAATGTTTGAAATCTCATTCACCTGCTCAGGTATTGGCCAGAATAGCAAATGCAACAAGACCCACAATCCACCTGTGTGAGGTGGTTTCAGAACAGCAGCTGGAGAGGTTACTGCTGTTACTGGTGGGAACGGACTTTAACCGCGGCGACATCTCATGGGGTGGAGCCTGGGCCCAGTACTCGCTCACCTGCATGCTGCAGGACATCCTTGCAGGTGTGTGTTTTAGGTTTGAAAAGATGTTCTCAGCGGTCCACGGACTGTCATTCATATTTTATATTTAGATGTTGTAATCTGTTTGCAGGAGAGCTGTTGTCTCCAGTGTGTGTGGATGGGATGGAGGGGGCGGGGGCTGATGAGGCCGGGGCCGCCTCTTCCTCTGTAGTGGTGGATTCCGATGACTCGCTCCCTCAGCCGACCCCCATCCCACTGGTGGAGACCATCGATGAGCCTCTGGGACCCGATATCATCGCAGGTACATCCGGGACATCCTCTGTGTTCCAAAGTGCGTTGGTAACCCCGCCCGAATAGCACGTCACCTCACACGGACCCTCACCTTTCTTTTGTTTCTTCTCTCTTAGATGAGCTGCATGTGTATTTTTTTGTAAAATGTAATAGAGGTATAATGCAGTGGACAGGAGGTTGGAACAGTGCAGATGATTTTGATTCTATATGCATGCAAAACCTGTAGCTGCTGGTCATTTTATCATTGGTTTAATCTCATTCAAAATGGGTCAACGATCCACTGTTCTGGCACCCTGTCTTTCTAAGAGGAGTTTGACGGCCGGACGTCCTGACGTCCTAAAGAAGGCTGTCTGTGTAGTTGCTTCTCTTGGTACGCTGCTCTTGCAATATTAAACGTCTTTTCGTTGCCCAAAGGTGCTCCTCCACTGTCATCTTTGGAAAAAGATAAAGACATTGACTTTGACTTGCTACAAGACTTGATGGATGTTGATATTGATCCTTTAGATATTGATTTGGAAAAAGATCCACTCGCCGCCAAGGTTTTTAAGGTATGGACCTCATTCTCTTTATCTTTCCCTTTTTTGTCTTTCAGCATTTGGGGTGTAATGGTTAAAATTTCTCACCGTTCTGTGGTAATTGTTTTATTTTAGCACATTGCTAGAGTATGGGCTGTGTTAACCCATATTAACCTCTTGACTTTCTCATATCCATCCAATCAAAAAGACCTTATTACCACAATTCCTAGAAAATACAGCACATTGTTTGCAGACATTTACATTGTGAAATGTCTTCGTGTACAGTGATTTAGCAGCATAGAAAATAACCATAATTACTATTGAAAGCAAACACATAATTCACACACAACATTTATTCTCGTTGTTAAATGGTATAAACACGTATAAAGAACCGTGGGAAGTGAACCGTACAATTAACTGTTTCACCCCTATACTGCATGTATTATGTAATCAAAGATTAGTAGTTAAAGTTTGATTGTATGATTTACCGGTACATAAAGCCAATGTTTTAACCTCTTTTCCAGTAAAGTATTTTTCAGTTTTTCTCAGAGATGAGTATCTGAGATTGTTTTTGTTGGGTTTTTTTTCTTCTTTTTTCTTTATGTTCTCCCTTGCAGCCGATCAGCAGTACCTGGTACGATTACTGGGGTGCTGACTACGGCTCTTACAGTTATAACCCCTACACAGGGGGTGTGGGCATACCCGTGTCCAAACCCCCTGCGGCTGCCGCGACAGAGAAGCCTGGATCTCAGAACCTCTCAGTGTCTGTGTCTCAGGGTGAGAAGTAAAATAAATCAATAAAATAAAAAATATATAAAATATAATATGAAATAAAAGTATAATAATAAAATGTGAGTGCTGAAGTACCAAAATTTTTATCTCAGCACTGGATGCTCGACTAGAGGTGGGATTAGAACAGCAGGCAGAACTCATGCTGAAGATGATGGCAACACTGGAGGCAGATGCAATATTGCAGGCGCTAACGTCCACATCTCCATCTGGTACACACACAAAAGCATGTGTACAGGGTTCCTACGGTAAAGGAAAATCTGGCAATATCAAGGAAATTGTATTTATTGTTTATTATTTATGTATTATTTCCAGCATTGTAAAAGTTAGCAATTTATTAATAAAATATTAAATAGTGTATAATGAGCATACATTTTTCAATTTCAGACTCGGTTCGAAAACATTTCTTTTTGCAGAAATTGATCATTATGAGCTTTACAATTTTTCTTTTTTTTTTTAAATCAAATTTTCTCTGGTAATTACAAATAATTGGTAAAGTAAATATTACTGGTGTACAGGTGTGGGAACCCTGTGTTTTTCTTTTTTTCTGAAATGATTTGACTAGTATCGTCCTTTCTCCTCATCTTTTTTTCCACTTCTGTTTCAGTGGCCCAGTCTGCAAATGGGACAGACGACTCTCTTTTGCGTGGGGGGTTCCACAGCTCTCCCCCCAGCAGCAGTCTGATGGTACAACCCTCTTCCATCCCCATGTTAAGCACCTGCTTCAACAAACTCTTCTCTTTATTGCAAGTGCATCATGTTCAGGTACGGGCAAAGTCTGGTTTTGTCACTTGCAGTTACTGAGTTTGCCCTAAAATCTAATTTCTGGAATTATTTTTTACAAAAAGTTATTAGAAGTTACACAATCACACCGTCTTTAACTCTTTGTCTGTCTAGTTGGAGTCTTTGCTGCAGCTGTGGTTGACAATGAGTTTGAGTTCCTGCTCCGGAGGTTCAGAGGAGAGCGGCTCAGACATCTTCCTCTTTAATGCCAGCAGAGTGCCCACAATCCCCCTTAACCAAGGTGTGACATTCACCACATGATAGAGCACTTTGATCTGAGGATATTGTCTTATTTTTTGAGGAGCTTGGACGGCTGATGGCAAAGTTTCTACAGGATCTTAAATTGAACAGTTGGTTTTATGTGTTACTACAAATAAGGATACAGCTATTAACCTGCTGAAATCATTATTTCAAACTTTAAAAAGTGTTAGTCTCACTAGCTATGTTTACCTACACCCAAATGATCTGTTTGGAAACTGAAAAGTGACCCCTTGCAAATGTTATACCTTAAAATGTTTGAGCATGCTTATGTTTATTACCAAAACTTAAGTTTGGTTTGAAACACACATAATGCACATATAAACGACTATGTTAATCATACTGCAGCGTTTAGGGTTCACATAAACAGACTTAGATTAGATTTATTCTGATTGATGAAAATTTGTACATGAAAACATGTTTACTGAAGTGAGCAGTATTTGTAGCATCTCATATTTTGATTAGCTACGTACAAGGAAAACAGTGCAAAAAAAATGCAATGAATTATGCAATAAAAAAGATAAATATTTAAAAAAAGATTAACTTTAAAGACATAAATGCATAAGAGAAAAAAAGAAAACAATGAGGGAGTGCACTGCTAAAAATGAGCAAAAGAAACAGGAGATCACTCATTAAGTTCAGTGTGAATTTTGTTATGCCTATAATTCTTGTCTCTCTCAGCCTCCATCAGCAGTTTCCTGTCAGTGCTGGCCTGGTACCCCAACACTTCTCTGAGAACATGGTGTCTTGTCCTGCACAGTCTCACCCTCATGACCAATATGCCTGCTAGTGGTGAGTATCTAAATGGCCAAGCCTGGCTTTGTTCCTGAGATGTGTTGGTGTTCCCACGGGGAGACCTGCATTTCTATATATGTGGGTTTTCTCTTCGGGAATCCCGCCAGCTCAGCAGATCTGTGTTGTGTTGCCCCTCCACAACCTTATTATAAAAGCAAACAGTCTGGTGACACACTTTCGGATTAACTCCACTGATAATGTGTATATTGCATCTGCAGCCTCCAGCAGTGGAATGGGTGTGCAGGAGAGCACAGCCCAGCAGATGGTGTCTGACCCCACACTTGTGCACGTGCTTGTGCGCTTCCTGTCTGGAGGAAACCCTCACGGCACCAGCCAGCACAGTTCACAGGTATTCAGCTTAATGAAGAGTGCACGCATGACTGGATTCTTGATGATTTATTTGGAAAATGTCTCATGTACTCCTCTCCATCTCTTTTTCCAGGTCGGCCCCACTGCAACACAAGCCTTGCAGGAATTTTTAACCAGGTTGCAGGTGCACCTCTCCTCCACATGTCCACAGATGTTCAGCGAATTTCTGCTTAAACTGTTGCACATCCTGTCTACGGAGAGGTAGATGGTTAATTCAACATTTATGTAATTAAACTGGTGCTTGTTAAACATTAGTGCTTGTTTGAAATCATTTTCTTTGTTTTTTCATCTGCTTCTAGGGGTCCATTCCAGTCTGGTCAGGGTCCATTAGATGCACAGGTGAAGCTTTTGGAGTTCACCCTGGAGCAGAACTTTGAGGTGGTTTCTGTGACCACCATCTTGGCTGTCATCGAATCTATCACTTTTCTGGTTCACCACTACATCACTTGTTCAGATAAGGTGGTCTCACGCAGCGGTTCTGACAGTTCTGTGGGTGCTCGTGCCTGTTTCGGGGGCCTGTTCGCCAATATCATCCGCCCAGGTGATGCTAAGGCTGTGTGTGGTGAGACCACACGAGACCAACTGATGTTTGACCTCCTGAAGCTGGTCAATGCTTTGGTGATGCTGCCGCTGTCAGGAGATCGGGAGTTCAGTGGGAGGCTGCCTCCAGCTGGTGGAGCCACTGACAGTGTGTCGGATGAAGAAAAAGTGTGTGGAAGCAAAGAGTGTGGGGCGTCGGGCACAGCACAGCACCAGGGACCAGCTGCAGGTGTGGCCGACCTGGTTTTGGCCAATCAGCAGATTATGAGTCAGATCTTGTCGGCACTAGGGCAGTGCAACAGCAGCGCCATGGCCATGATAATTGGTACGGAAATGTATTTTAAATTAATAAAATATAAGTAAAATGTTATATTATAACATTTAGTGCTGGGCAATGATTAATCGCATCCAAAATAAAAGTTTTTGTTTATATAATATGTGTGTGTACTGTGTATATTTGTTGTGTATATATAAAGACACACAGTATATATTTTCAAAATATTTGCATGTATATATTTATATTATATATTTAATATTTTTCTTAAATATATACGTGCATGTATGTGTATTTATTTATTTATATATATACACACACAGTGTACACGCATATTATGTACACCAAAACTTTTATTTTGGATGCAATTAATCATGATTAATCATTGCCCAGCAATAATTATATTATATATTTCATATACATTATATTACTGTTTAAGTGTTTTTTGGGGGGGGGAGGTTTAAGAAATTTAATTTTGTTCAGCAAGGACTCATTTAATCTGATCTAAGGTGATCATAGAGACGTTTATAATTTCACAAAGGATTTTAATAATATTTCACAATACTAATGCTTTTTATCAATTAAATACAGCTTTGGTGAGAATAAGAGACTTATTTCAAAAACATTTTAAAAATCTTTAATAGAATATGTGTATATATTTTTAGATTTATTTTGGGGGGTTTTTTGCCTATATTATGTTAGGAAAGTGTAGAGCTGATGGGAAGCAAAGTGGGAGAGAGAGGGGGGCAGGTTCGGGAAAGGTCCTCAAGCCGGGATTCGAACTCGGGACACCACACTGCCCACAATTCTATCAGTGCCAACAAATTTTAATGCATTTTTTTCTGTCTTTCTAGGTGCTAGTGGGCTCCACCTAACCAAACATGAGAACTTTCATGGTGGGTTGGATGCCATCTCGGTGGGCGATGGCCTCTTCACCATCCTGACCACTTTGAGTAAAAGAGCCACATCCGTCCAGGTCATGCTGCAGCCCATTCTCACCTACATGGCTTGTGGGTATATGGGCCGACAGGTAAGACCCGTCACAGAGAAACTGAGAGACCACAGAACAGTCAATGGTCTATTCTAGTGGACTGGGGAAAAAAACACATCAAATAATTTTCACATTCTGAGGACAGATATACAGTATATAAAGATATCATTGCATCTTGTCAGTGTTAAGTGCTTTTATTTATTTTTTACAGGGATCTCTATCAACATGTCAGCTCTCTGAGCCTTTACTGTGGTTTATTTTGAGAGTGCTTGACACCAGCGAGGCTTTGAAAGCCTTCCATGACATGGGTATGCCAACAGTAACACTTTCTAACGAGATTAAACTCTGTTTGAGCTGTCTGTATGTTCTGACTGTGTGTGTGCTTTTAGGTGGCGTGCAGCTCATCTGTAACAACATGGTCACCAGCACACGAGCCATCGTGAACACTGCACGCAGCATGGTGTCCACCATCATGAAGTTTCTGGACTCTGGGCCTGGTAAAGCAGCAGATGGCAGCTTGAAAGCACGAGTGCTTACCTCAGAACCAGACAACGCAGAAGGATTGCACAACTTCGCCCCTCTTGGTACAGCAAGCGTGCTTTGAATCATAAGCCCTGTCTTTTTATATAAATGTCTGTTTAAGTATTAAAATGTATTTATATTCATAGTTTATGCTGTTCCCTTGCAGGCACCATCACCTCTAGCAGTCCCACAGCACAGCCAGCGGAAGTGCTGCTGCAGGCCACACCCCCACATCGACGGGCCCGTTCTGCCGCTTGGTCCTACATATTCCTTCCTGAAGAGGCCTGGTGCGATCTCACAATCCACCTGCCCGCTGCCGTTCTGCTCAAGGAGATTCACATACAGCCTCACCTGGCTTCCCTTGCTAGTGAGTGTGCACACGCAATGCAATATTATTGGTCCCCACTTGACACCGCAGTATGTAATATTTAGCCCATATATGAAGCTTTTTATACTAGTAAGGACTATCCATATATGAAGCTTTTTATACTAGTAAGGACTATCCTGAAGTCTTTTAAAAAGTTCAACTATTATTCTTCTCTTTCTTTCCCAGCATGTCCATCGTCAGTGTCTGTGGAGATCAGCGCAGATGGTGTAAACATGCTTCCCCTGTCGACCCCAGTCATCACTAGCGGTCTCACGTACATTAAATTCCAGTTGGTAAAGGCAGAGGTGGCGTCTGCCGTGTGTTTGAGGTTGCACCGGCCGCGGGACGCCAGCACACTGGGCCTCTCCCAGATTAAGCTATTGGGCCTAACTGCTTTTGGAAACACTTCCTCTGCCACTGTAAACAATCCTTTCCTGCCCTCTGAGGACCAAGTCTCTAAAACCAGGTAATGGAAATCATTTGTAACATCTAAAATAATCGTAGTAGTTTTATTTCCTGTTTCAGGCCTATGTATGTTATAATATCTCATTTTCCTTTCTTTATTTCTCAGTATTGGCTGGTTACGGTTGCTGCATCATTGCTTGACTCACGTTTCTGATCTGGAGGCCATGATGGCCAGTGCTGCTGCTCCCACGGCAAACCTCCTGCAGACCTGCGCTGCTCTCCTCATGTCCCCATACTGCGGGATGCACTCGCCCAACATTGAGGCGGTGCTGGTGAAAATCGGCCTGCAGTCCACACGCATAGGCCTCAAACTCATTGACATCTTGCTGCGTAACTGTGCTGCTTCTGGCACTGATTTGGCCAGTAAGACTATAATGATTGCTTCACATTAATGCTTAACTGCTATACTCGAATGTCAAGCAATATCAGACTGATTTGTGTGATGTGTAAATTCAGAGAGTTTGAGTTTGTTCATCCCTTTAATGATCTGACATCATGATTTTGTTGGGTTCTCCTTTTTATCTGATTGGTGGTTTTGTTTTTTTGTTGTAGATCTGAACAGTCCGCTGCTCTTTGGGAGGTTAAATGGCCTGTCATCAGACTCAACTATAGATATTCTCTACCAGCTGGGCACCACTCAGGACCCCGGTACCAAAGACAGGTTTGTTCTTTACATCATATGGGAAAATTCAATCATAAAGCTTCCTAATCGAGCTTGTTTGAAGTGTTCATAGTTTAATTGGAGATTCTTTGCAGAGTCGGTTTTATATATGTTGATTCTATATACCTGTGGGTCATAAAGCTGAGTATTCATTAGGGCCCAAGCCAGAATGGCGCAGGCCCTCTTGTTTTACTAAGGATTATTATTTATTTTTTTTTTTAAACATGCTCAAAAACTCTTGAAAATTTGCACACACGTTGGAATCTGCGGTCATTAGGACGCCGCCAAGGCTGGGACCCGGGCGTGGCACGGGGGCTCTACGGCGACGCCTACAACGCGGTCTGAAAACTTGATGTGTAGCTCACACATACTTGCACGTACTCATATGAAACTCGGTACATATATAGATCTCATTGAGCCGAACAACTTTCGCACTGCATGTCATAGGCTCCGCCCAACAGGAAGTCAGCTATTCAGGGTTCTTTAAAAAGCGTATGTTCTGGAATTTGATATACTCCTCTGAGGACTATCATCCGATTGCCACCACACTCGGTGAACATGATCTCAAGACATTGGGGATGCTAAATTGCGGAGGGATTTTTGATATCTCAAACGGTTTGCCCGTGGCGAGGCGATGAAATTATGGCGAGAAATGAGAGACAAAAAGTCTAATAACAGCCACATAAATTGTCTGATGTTGATCAAACTTCAGGGGTTTGTTCGTTGTACGATGCCGATCGAATAGATGTGACTATTATGAGTAAAAGTTATAGCGCCACCAACTGGCACCAGGAAATGTGTAGTTTTCACAAAAGTGGGAGGGGTTAGTTTTAGCTACAGACACCAAACTTGGTACATAAATTGTTCTTATTATGCCGGACAACTTT